>NW_010179584.1:38791-70431 GCF_000695765.1 Mesitornis unicolor
GTCAGAGCAGCGGTGTGTCCTTTTATTTTCACAGAAACAAGTGAGCTGCTCTGCCAGAGCAACAATATTCCCTCCCTGCTGGCCAGTGCCTGTATGAACACTGCAAGCCCAGAGGTGAAGGACTTTCATAGTCCATTACCCAGCCTCCTGAGCCATGCAGTTCCCAGCTGCCACTGCTCTTGACAGACCACTGTGCTATGCAGAAGCTTGGTCCCTGCTCTTTTTCTCCTCCAATCTCAGCTTGGAAACAGACTGTGAAAGCACATTGCCCTGTCTTGGTTTTTTTTTTTTCTTCCTGCCTCAGCAGATCTGCTCCTAGCCCATCACCTTGAGGGAGAGGGGAAGAGGACACTCAGCATTTCAGATGTCATGTGTAACCTCAAGCATGATGGAAGCTGGAAACATGCATTATCAGTAGCACAGTGGGCAAGTTGAGAATAACAATGGTGCAACTTGGAAACTTCAGGTACGGCCATGGGAGGATGCAGTGGTGTGATCTTTTATCTCAGCCTAACTCTCAGAGGGCTGCTATCCTACAAACCACTTGCAGAAAACAGGCTATACCTTCAGTCTCACACAAGTACAAGCTCAGTCCCTTCTCCCCTAAATTAAAATGATTGTTAGAGATTGTTACTGGAAATACCAGAAAGCCTTTCTTTCAAGCTTGGTGACCCATCCTGACTACCTATATATGCAAGGGAAGCCTGGCACATCCTGAGTGCTGAGGAAGAAAATCCTTCCTCTACCAGCAGTACAGTGGTATCTTATGACTGTTTTCAACTGATAGGTACCAATGTGCTTTAGAGATGAAAGAAGCACGTTATCATCACTACTGCACTTTTTGGCAAGCATTCAGTAAGGTGGCAAGGCCAAGGTTAGAGAACAGCAATGGAAATGAGACAGAAGCACAGAAGACAGTCAGGGAAGTGAAGCAAAGCTGTGTCTGTGTCCTTTGTAACCAACACAGGTCAGGATGACGCCACTTTCAGAGAAAGCCCCTGAAAATTGGTCTTTAGAGGGCTGCCTGAAGCCATCCAAGAAGCTAGGCTGGGGCTTACCAAATCTGGTATTCTTTCTTCATGTAGATTTTCCCATTTTTACTTCCATTTAGCTACTCAGGGCTAACTCTAGGAAATACCAGATAAAACCATGCTAACACATCTATGGCGCAAAGGGAGGAATATATTCGCCTGTCCCCAGCCCTCTGAACTCTTCTCATAACCCAGAAAAGCCTAAAGCAATATAGACTCTGGTGGAGAGACTCAACATGGGTAGAGACAAGACCTGCCATGCTGTCAAGTAGCGAGGTTGGCAGGGGAGGACATGCCTACAACACCACAGTTCATCTGCACTCCCAGAGTCCAGCTGTGCATCAAGTCTTCAGGGAAACCCTGCAGTTCGATGGGTCCCTGAGCTGGGAAGCTGACCTCTGTCCCCCAGGAAAGCAACATTGCATCCCTCTTCACCCAAAGGGGGAACTCAACCACATGCACTGGGACACCTTTTTTGTAACCTTCTCTTACAAGTACCTCTTGTGAGCTCCTTCCCAGCCCAAGCATTTTCTACTGCAGTTAACAGCACATATTTACCTCTGTCTACAAAGTCTTTATATCAGAGGCCAGTGCTGCAGGCAATACCTCACTTCCAGCTTAAGGGACTTGATTACTGCACAAAGACTAGGAGCCCATACCTGCTCCAAAAACTTCAGCCTAGTATATTATCCTTATTACCCATTATCCTCGTTTTACAGAAAGCCAGGCAGACCCTGGGTGACAAAAGGATTTTCCTGCAAAGGTTGTGGCAGTCCTTGAGTCCCCATGCGATACTACGCGGCACCACCACTCTTCTGCACTCGCTCAGCACCACTGACTTGCACAGCGTTGTTTCTGCACCACTGAGCAGCACGTACTCAGCACCAATTAATCTTCTGACATCCCAAATCCAGCACTGTCATGTCACTGCTGGACTGCGGGATGCGGAGCAGCAGGTCACGATGACCGAAGCCTCATTTAAATGCAGTGTGTCCACTTGCAAGAACTGCAAATACACCAAATATGAAAGGCAAGCAAAGAGAGCAAAGAGATTGCTCTGAACATTCAGGGCAGTTTAAAGGGAGCAGGCGTGAAAGTTTTGCTTTAGCAGAGGTCCTGCAATCCAGCTGACACATCCAAACCCTCCACCTAGGGTGTGTCCTCACTTGGATCAACACTTTGCTCCTTACAGGGTACTTCCTAATGGTCTGTTGATTTCAACAGATGTCCCAGTAGACATGTTACAGAGGAAAAAACAGCTCAGCAGCAATTGCAAGTTCATGCACTAACTCCCCACTGTTCAGTGCAAAAGGGAAAATGAGTTTTGAGAGGGTAGGTTACTGGCAGGTCCATGTGATGCTTGTAATTCTGGCAACAAACAGCCCACCTCAGAGCAAGGGCAACACAAGCAGGTGCAGCACAGCTTCCTCTCCACATCCTCAAAACCAGTGTCACCTCCTGGTTCAGCTTCCCAAGGCTTCTGCCACACTCCCAACATATCTCCATCCTCATAGGAAATATCACTTGCCAGCCCCAGCTCCGCCAGGCCAAGGCACTTGCCAAAAACCATCTGCTTGACAGTCCCAGGTAGGAAGTGACCTCCTCATGAGCATGGTCCAACCAAAGCACCAGGCCTGGGAAACACATCGAAGGGCAGAGTAGCTTGGCCGTGTGAGGAGGGGTCTGGTAGGAGGCATTATTTGGGAGCAGCCTCTGCTGAGAAGCAGAGCAAGGGCTGAATTTCTATTCTGGGGCTGTTTGCGTTTCCTGTTTGGTGCAAGAGCCTCAAAGGAGAATTAGTATTTACAGGACGCTGGTCACGTCATCCCATTGTTCCCATGCAGTCAGGAGGCTGCCAGGAGAGAGAGCAGAGCACCCCAGCAGGCTGCCCAGCCACAGCTCCCTGCCAGCAGTGGCATTTTGCAGGCAAAGAAAAGGCACGGTGGAGACAGTGATTTCCCACCTCCTGCCACAGGAGCAGGGCAGAGAGGGACAGTCAGGCAGGTGAGAGCACAGCTTCTCCCTCCCCAGGCATCTTCTGACAGCAGAAAAGGCAAAAAGGATAGAGAAAGGTGGTTGTTTTTTTTTCCTGTAGCAATGCACTCCAAAGTCCTTGTAGACCAAATGATGGGAGCTTTAAAGCCTTTTGAGTGATGTCAGCTTCTCAGCTGGTCCAAAGAAAGTCCTTCTCCAGAGCCATCATGTTTTCTGATGCACACAGATCAAGGTCATGCCACAAGGAGACTCAATGCCTTCTGCTCAGACAAGGAGAAGAGCCTTCTGCAAAGGGTAAGCATGTCAGCAGGGCTCCATGGGACCCCAGGAGGAGACAGCAAACCCCTCCAGCCTACCCTACCCAGGTCACTCTCATCAGTGGGGATGTGCAGCAAAGCAGAGGGTCAGGAGAGAGAAGGAAACTGGAGTCCCACAGAGGAAATTTGTGGAGGAGAGGGGAACACAGAACAGGAGGGTAAAGCAGACATGGCAAAGGGAAACTAGAAGCAACTCCTGCACATACAGAAGCCTTCAGCAAGAAGCAGCACAGCACGAATAGAAGCCATTTTGGGGGTTAGCTCAGGATGTTGCTCTTCAGTATTGCACAGCATCCCCACTAAATACAGAAGAAGCCATTTTGCTCTTGATGGGAGAAAAGAGCAGAGAGGAGAGGTACACCAGAAAAAGCTTTTGCATCAGTATTAAGCCACAGTTGAAGACAAAGACCTTTTATAGAGCATATGGCCAGGCTAAGGGATGTCAGCAAATCCCCAGATCATATTCTTCACCTGTGCCAGGAGACCTGCATCTCCCAAGGTTGCACAAGAATGAATGCAATAAAGATGATGAAGCACCAAGATGATAAAATAATGGGAGTTGTGCAAGCTTCCACATAAGTAAAACTCTCAGTTTCAACTCAGTCAGTAGCGGCAACTGTCTTGGTGACCACTTTTTTCTAGATTTTGAAGTCTCTCTGAATTTGTACTTGCAGGATCACCTTGACTTAGCATATTGTACACTGTTTTTCCATGTATCAGGACTCAGTCTCTGCCATTAGCAGCATGAAAGCAGGCTAAGCATTTTAGGCAGAATGAGGTGCACATGCACGGCTTGGTCTGTGAGAAAGATTCAGCCTCCAAACTTTTACTAGTAACTTCAGAGGACCCAGAATTACACCTGCAGTATTTGTTGACCTATCAAGCAATCATGTAACACTTCATTGAATGAGAGCTTCTGCTTCTCTATACCTCTGGCATGGTTTTATACATGATGTTTTAATATTTTTTTTGTTTCCTTTCCCCACTTCATTTCCTCTTTAAATTCCAAGACAACTGCCTTTGTACAAGGATAGCAGCTGTTTTATTCCTGGAATTAGCACTCAGTTACCAGACAGACAAACACTGGGCTTTCTGCAGGAAACTCGGCTTTCCTTCTTTCCTGACTTGTTTCTGTTTTCCTTAGGCTGAAGCTAATATCTGCGGAGAGCCAGAACAGACTTTTGGGGGTTTGTCTATGGAAAGAAAGAGTTCATTCCTTGTCAGCAGCAACGTGCGTCCTTTCAGAAACAGAAATATTTTCATTCTTCGATGTCAGCAAGACATTTTGGCAGCATTACGAATCCAAACCTTTGGCAGAATCATGCAGGCAGTGAGATAGAGGGAGGCTTCACTGAAATACAGAAGGGGATCACAGCTCAGCACTGCATGAAGGGTGCAGGAGTCCTCCCTGCACAACACTCGGTGTCCACAGAGCCACTGGCACAAAGGTAGCGCAAAAAAAGGGCTCAGAATGTTTCCATGTTGAACAGTTCCTCACATCACAACTGGTACAGCTCTGTAAGTAACCTACAGAACTGCAACACTTCATACTTCCATATGCAAAAAGAGCAAAATCCACTCCAGAAGTCTGGGATTTGTATTTTTGGATGAACAGCAAAGCTATGGAGAGAGCACCGTGCATGTACCTTCTTTGTGACTACCAACAGCTCTCATGAAAATGATTAAAGTCACCAGCTTCCATGCATGGGAAAGCTTCTTGGGTAGCCACAGGGCTATTGCAGAGGGCTGGAAGAAAGCGGCATTGTGCTTGCATTGCCACAAGCCTGTTGGAAGCAGAACAAATGCTGTCTCAAAGCTTATTTTTCTCCTCCAGGAGTCACAAGGCTCAATTAAGTCCAAACATGCTCAAAATAAGTGCTGAAACCTTTGGGTGCTGATCCAGTACTGAGTGAAGCTTTTAAAACATGAAGTTTTTCCATCCCTGGCTATATTTATCTCCAGCCTTGCTCAAGTGACCACTGAGGAATGAGGAGACAGACACACAGTACTACTGAAAGGTGTTGTAAAGGTTCATGGCCTCTAACAAAAGAGACCAGCACCATTTTCTGAATGGGAAGGTGCATTGCTTACAAAAAAAATGATAGTCTCTTAACTTTCAGTTTGTGCATCCCACCTCAGGTCTTCATAATGACCCTCTTAAGAAAGGCAGGTAATGTCCTCTGGTCAAGACAGACTCCTCTCCTCCCCTCGCCCTGCTGCTCCCCTGCCTTTCTCCTTCCCTTGCCTCTCCTCCATGCCCACCTGCAGGCTTTGGGCAGCTCTCGAGCCTACGCTCCTCTTGCACACATGACCCTGCAGCACTTACTCATCACTTCTATCTGCACAAGCCCACTCAGGAAGATTACTCACATCATTAAGAGCCCAGCTACCCTGCGAGCATAACCATGCCTTTGCAGCTGGTTTTCAATCCCCTCACCTGACCTCGTTACCGCAACACCAAGGAGATACAGTCCTTTCATGTTCCTCCGTGCTTGTCATGGTTTTAACTTTGCAGCCATGACAGAGGGCAAAGCACAGCCAACTTTCCACACCACTACTTTAGTTCTCAAAAAACTGTTCAGTACAGCTGTAGCAGCCTGCTCCACCCCTACCACAGCACCTTCAAGCCACTCCATAAAGGTTAACTCTCCTCAGGTCTCACCAAATTCTCGCTAGCTCTGGTGAGGCTAATGTCCTCCATCAGCCATCCCATGCACCCTTGTCCCAGAGTTCAAGGCACCCAAGGGAGCAGATCCCACTACCACATGGGCCCTGGGACCACGTTCATGGTGGGGAGAGCTGAGTGGGCAGCCAGATGCTAGCTGAGACCAGGAGACACGGGAAACATATGCCAAGATGTGAACTTGGATGGAAACATGAAGGAGAGTGGAGCCTTCAGGGAGAAGAGCAATGCCAGGTGGGCTAAGCCACCACACAGAGAGGCGGAAAGGATGCAGGGACACTGGATGCCACCATAATCTACACTGTAAGGGCTTGCTGTGCCAGAGAGTGCAGGTATTGCCCAAAGACGATGTACAAGCAGTTGACATGGCCAGTAGCAAAGCAACAAGTAATTGTATCAGGGTATACACACTTTTAGGGCTGACAGTGCCTCTGAGAGCTGGAGAACTACAAGTCACAAGTGGAAGAAGAGAAGGGAAAAAAGCAAGGGTAGAGCCTCAGCATCTCTTCCTGTCTCATCCTGGAGCCACCAAAGGCTTTCTGAGCCTTTGTGAGGCAAGGGCACGAGGCTGGCACAGCCAAACACAGGTGTCTGCAAACCAGGTGTCCAGATAAAAATGGCGATAGGTTTGGTTTGGGCATTGAGTTTTTAAAAAAAAAACACTGAGTGAACGTGCTTTTGATTATGCATTTTTGTGTTGGTTTTCTGCTTGTTTTTAATATGACCTGCGTTCTCTTTTCCTTTCTTTTCTGAAACTTCAGCATATTTAACTTTCTCAAGATCTTCTCTTGAAAGAAAAATGTGAGGAGAGCTGGAAACATTCCTTTTCATTTAAAAGGAAGCTGAGACTCCCTGACAATGGGATGACTCCAGCAGCTGAGCCTTTAAGGACACTCTGGAAATTACAAGACTCCTGATAAAATCGTAGGAGTTGGCAAGGCCGTATTTCCCCTGAACAATTACGATTTCTTTGCCTGTGGGTATTGCTGTGTTGAAACGCCTCTAAAGTTCCTGCTCTGTCATTGAATTTGCATGCATTTCTTTTCAGTTCCTTCCTTCTCCAGCCCCTGCCAGAGAGTAGACATTCCTGAAAATCAACTAACCACACTCCCATAACTTTACAGCCTGAAGACCTTGAAGCAAATGAGCCTTGAAGAGTAATTGTAGCATTACAGGCACCAAATGATGCTGAATTATGCAGCGCTTAGCGGACACTGCTTAGTGGATTGATTTGGGGGAAAAACATTGGAGAACAATGCTAGCTAAAAATCTCAATGTTTTCAACTTTATTAGCAAAAAAAAAAAAGGGAAGAATCTGTCATTTTAGAGAATATTTCAATCCATCACATTTATGCATTCCCCTCTGAAGTGTCTGCATTGCTTTAAAGGGTGCGAGTGAGACTATGCACCAAATCCAAGTGCTTTGGGTAACAAGCATCAGTCAGGATGAACCAAGTCTTGGTGGCAGGTGTGAGCCAACATTTCCAATCTGGTGGCTCAGATGCTGTGGCATACATGGACCTCAATGAAGATGCATCTTCCTAGCATGATAAATTAATCCCTATTGACTGCAAGAGACATGGGATGCGGGTTTTTTTGTTTAAAAACTATTTAGAAAATATCTCAGTAGCATTATCACTAACCAGGCCAAAAGAAAAGCAGCAGCAATAGAAATAATGAAGTAAACACAATGGACACATGTTCAATGATGTCTGGTGATATATGTTCATTGCAAGGGAGTTGGACAAGGTGACCTTTAAAGGTCCCTTCCAACCCAAACCATTCTATGATTCTATGTTCACTAATCATTGACCATCTCTATGTGTTCACATGCAGGATATTTCTGCACACTCTAGGAATGGGCTTCATTATTATTACTATTTCCGTGCTTCATATGTAGGAATCAGGCTGACATTAAGCACTAATTACAAAATTAATGAAGATAAAGAAGCTTGCTCAAGATCACACAGGAAACAGGTGAGGACTGAGGGATGGGAAGTAGGTGTTCCCCTGACCAGATTGTCATGTGGTAGTGGCTTCCTCCCAACACCTTAGCATTGCAAAGGACCTGGAAAACATAAGGCTGCTGTAATGTGTGGAGGTCTTCCCAAAACCTTTGGTCTTTTTCATGGACAAGAACTTGGGAGAAGGTGGAAAGGGAATGTGGGAAAAGTCTATTTAGGCCCTCTGCTTCATGGGTTAGCAGTGAGAGTGATGGATGGGGCAGTGGGAAGAGCAGGAACTTTGATGGGTTGACCAAGAAATCCCCATGCAGCAAGTACATGAAGTGCCTGGCACTCCCAGCAGGTGGAGATGGACAGCATGTGGCTCAGGTGCACCAGCATGAGGGACCATGCTGTGGCACCACAAGAGCAAACAACGCTACCACTCACAGAGCATTGTTTACCCCAGAGTGTAGTCTCCAGGCATCCCCAAACTAGGGGAAGGGCATGCTAGATTTTCCAGTGCTTACCCACCACCTTGTGCCATGTCCTTCATCCTCCTTCCGGAGCTTTCCGTGCAGGCTGGCCAGCCTGGAAAGTAGCGAGCACCATGGCTTACCCCTGCACACGATGTAGCAAGAGTTTGAGGGAAGACAGGAAGGAGGGAGGGAGGGATAAGTAGGTGACAGTCTAATTGAGGAACGCATGATAATGCCTCACATCAACAGCCAGGCTGCAGGCATTTCCTGACTGAGGGATGCTGCCAGCTTTGCCGCCTCTCGGCTCATCTTCATGTGGCTTTTAGACACTGGCTGTGGCCCCACCAGCCTGATGGAGAGGTCTCCGCTTCCTGCTTGCATGCACACGGGAAGTTGGAAACAGAGGCTTTAGGTTACCTTTTGGCTTGCCACTGGTTGTTGGGTGTTTAAACACAGGTGTCTGCTGCTGTTGACACTGAGTGATAACTGGAGACATTTTTTCCATTGGAAAGAATCTCAAGAATTTCCCTGTTCTCTTTTTATTTTATTTTTTTTCCTTCTGCATTATGGTAAGGAGACTGTTACCAGGGGGTGCAGGGCAGCTGGCAGGGTGAGATGGCACTTATTTAAATATTGGAGCCCCTCTCCATTCCCTTCTCACAAACACAGCCGCTACAGCCCTAAGCTTCAAATGCTCATTTAAATTGAAGTCTTCCTCCCTTTCTGCACTCCCAGCTGCCTCTAATAGCTGGTCCTTAATGCTCTAGTCCCTGACTTGTGAACTGATTCCCCAAAACAGCAGCCAGCAACCACCTCCAGGGATTAATTATCTCTCCAGAAGCAGGAGGAGCTGCAGCTCCTTTGGTGTCATCATTGCTGAGGCTGAGTTTAGACCTTTGCATCCAGGCTCACAGTTCAATCCCCTCCTTGACCCCCTCAAAGAGAAGAGTAAAATGCTTGGGTGACAGCTGGTAGAAAAGTGTTTGGATGTAAAATATAAAAGTAATGCCTTCCCAAAAGGGAAAAAGTAGGCACAAGCTGGGAGAGGGGCCCCTTTCCCTCCCTCCTTGCCCATCTTGTGGCACTGACCTGCCACTATAAAACAACCCAGTCCCCAAGGTGCCATTACCAGAAAGCTCATACTATTTTTTTTTATGCTTATCTGCGTCTCAGTCCTATGTTTCAGGTAATTTCTTATGTCATTCAAGCTGGTTGGATTTTTTCCCCTAAGAGAAACCAGGCCTGCCTTGCTCTGGTACACCCTGGCGAGCAGTAGGAAGACCCAGTGACCCCACATGCATGTGCTCATACACCCTCCCAGCACTGGGTACCATGGGGAGAACCATATCTCACAACGAGCTCCCTGAGCATCCCCATATACACGTGTGCAGGCCCATCTGTGTGCAAACACAAGAGGCCAAGACTCTCCTGCACGCATGGGCATGTTCCTGCACATGCAATCGCCACGAGGGAATACTGGCCACTTCCTGCCCCTTGCTCTCCTAGGACTTTGTTGGAAAGCACAAGTGCAGCCAAGGTACCTCCACCCCTCTGCTGGTACCCACTCCTGAGTCCATCTCTCCCTCTTGGCGTGACGGTGACACTAATAAGCAGGCACCATCCCCACTATAGGATGGAAAATATTAATGCTCTACAAAAACTCCTGGTGCAGTAGAAACCCAGGCCCAAGGAGACTAAACCAAACACCCTGGGACCCCAGCTTATCTAACACATTCAATGGGGCTTGGCCACCACACAAGTGACTAATTGCCCATCTCTTCAGCTCCCCGCAGCAATTAGCAGCTCCAGTCATCACTCACCCTCTGCCCCATGAGCTGGGGAGGCCCAGGGTCCCTGCCGCTGTGTTTCCTGGGAGCCTGGGCCAGCAGGAAGCCAGTCC
Source organism: Mesitornis unicolor (assembly GCF_000695765.1). Taxonomy (NCBI): domain Eukaryota; kingdom Metazoa; phylum Chordata; class Aves; order Mesitornithiformes; family Mesitornithidae; genus Mesitornis; species Mesitornis unicolor. The sequence goes on from NW_010179584.1 coordinate 49,140, forward strand.
ATCCAACAGGCATTAATTTCATAGGAGGTTACAGTATAAAAACCCAAACACTCATTGTAAACATTGGCCTCTCTTGATACATCTGCTTGTGGGCTGGGGAAATTTTTATGACAGTGAAGCAGGAGGGGTTGAGGTTCTTGCTGCAGATGCTTCCAGCTCTGCTGGAAAGGATACAAACCTGGAGTTCAAACCCCATAAACTGCCATTTTACTTCCCAAATTGATACCTCCTCTTGCACCCAGACCACCGCATGGAGCTACACATTCTTGCCCATGGGGAGACCAGGTGCTGCCCCGCACATGCCTCCCATCTCAAGGGAGGGGGGTGATGGCGGATGTGAAGGAAAAGGCAAACAGGCGTGTTTTGAACAAAAGGATAAAAAGGCCAAACCACAGATGAAACATTACAACTTCAAGGGAAAAAAAAAAACAGATAATGGCATTAGTCACCAGCCAGTGAACAACCTACAGGTTCCTCAGCCTGTGGAGGCTTATGAAGAGCCTTCCATCTTCCTCCTGATCCTCCTCCTCCTCTTCCTGTCCTCCTGCCCCTACTCTTGCCCGTGTATGATATGGCTTATGACAAAACAACTTATTAAAGGAATTACGCAACTGAGCTCCTAACCCTTTCCGCACTGGATTTTTCCAAAGCTTTACGCTTATCAGGTAATTGTGCTGGAGACACCAGCTATCTGTCACAAGACCTCTTGTGCGGTTGTTTTTTTAATGAGGTCTCAGCTCCTTAATTACTTGCATGCTTTGTTGGGAAAGCTCAGTCACATGGGTGCAAAGGTAATCCAGGAAAAGTACTATCAGCATGCCCAATTACAGGGGCTGGCACTGCTTTTGGTATTGAACTCTGCCCACAGCCTTGGGACCAGCGTCCTGGGAGGTGACTCAGCAAAAGGGCATCTCTATACCTCTCAGTGCAAACTGGTGCTACCTCTCCAGCTCCCGGTCCACATGCCATGTGTGAAACTTGGCTCATAGCAGAGCTCACAAGCTTGTTGCCCTGGAATTGCCCAGGAAGCCCACATGATGGCCAAGGAGGTACATGGGAGCCTGTGCATAGGTACTTGCTGCCCTCTGAGATGCTTTTAGGTACCTGCCCAAGGTTGGCAGATATGGTCCAGGACCTGCCAGTGCAGCATCCTCGTGCAGAGGCAGCCATACCTCTAACGTGCACCACTCCGTCATCAGCAGGGACCAGCCATGCTCCAACTTGCACAGTCACGTGAATTTGGTTCAGGAAGTCTGGATCCTGATGCTGCAGCTCAGCCTGGACCAGCAGTTGGTTTCAATATGCTGCTTACGCTGCCAGCAAGGGGCTGGCACACACACATCGAGCAAAATTGTTATCTGTGCTGGAAGGGCCAAGCACCATGGCAGGTTTCGAGCCAGGCACCATACGGACAGTGTAGAAGGCACTTCATGTGTGAATGTGGGTGCTTGCATGAAGCACACAAGTGTGAAGCAGCTGGGTGGGTAAGCTATACTCCTGCATGTGCTGTGCTGTGCTGTGTATCGGGGCTGGAAGAAAATAATTACCTACTATTTCAGTTTGCTTGTTTGAGACTTTGCTCCCATTTCTGTAAAACTAACAAAATCACCTACCAAAAAAATACACCCCAAAACCCAACCAAAAAAAACCCCAACCCTCTGCAGCCCACTGGGTCACCTCACCCAGCCTCAAATCTTCTGGTAAACAAAAGGTGTAGTGACAGCCACCAGACTTCTCCAAGCATCTCAGTGCATTTGTAGTATGTAACACAGCATATGAAATCTATATCTCCGTATAATTAGGAGTGCTCAGAGCGGTGACTCAGACATTCCAGCACGCTTTCTTCTTGTCGTTGGTGTGCGAAATGTAACTTCAGTCATTTTTTCCAATGACTTTGGACTTTAAAAACAACAATTAGCAAAGTCAGCTTGTTATCAGCTCCTGTTGTTAACCCGTCCTCCCACCAGTCCTCCACTGCGTTTTGGTCACAGGCAAACCTTTGGCAGTCATTCTCCAAGGCTTGCTTTTGTCTGGAGGCAGCTGAGTTAGGAAAAGAGATCCTAAACCTGCAAGCCCTTCCACGCATCTTTGTTTTAAGCACTTGAATATGGAAGTAGCTCCAGACTGGGTCTTTATACAGCACGGTAAACAGCAGGCAAGACATGAAATAAAACTTGAGACACATCATTTTCTCACTTCTCTTTCTAGTTACAGCTAGGCAGACATTGACAGACGCAAAGTGAAAATCCCATCCTCTCTAACGATGCTTCTCCTACCGTGATTTTACAGTGGCTTTCATCTGCTCAGCTCACAAAGCTCAAAAGCTCATTTTATGACCCATACATCACCACATATGGCTGCATCTGCAGCTGGATGAAGGGCAAATGGCAATCTGTTACTTCCCACCGCTCATGGGTGTTCAGCCTACAAAATGTTTCAAAGGGTGTTATGAAGCCTGCATTTCATGAGGGGACAAGGGAAGCTGATGTCTCCTCTAGCACATTGGTGGTCGCCATATTTTCTTCCCTGGTGGGACAAACTGGCTGCAAGACCCCAGAAAAAGAGGTTGAAAGATCAGCATCCCTTGAAAACTGTGAGAAGAATCTAGTCCAGCCAACTTGCATGGGTGAGCCACCACTGACAGTGTTGGGACTGGCATGCGTGGGAGCAGAAAAAATGCTCCAAATAAATATTTAAGTCTGCAACATTTTAATATGAAAAGTTCGAGTGGAATGAACAACTTTTCCTGAATAATTCAGGCAAGGAATTCCCAGTAAGTAGACTGCACTTGTCTGGCGTTTGTTACGGTGAAGCTACAATGCAGAAAGAAAGATACCAATACCTACCTACAACCAGAGGTTTCTCTGGGAGGGAAACCATATGTGGGGGAGGGAGGGAGCAAACAGGACTGGGCCCTCCAGCAAGGCTCAAGCCAAAAGACGGGGAGTGTATTTAACCTTCTCCATCTAACTGCTCTCCTCAGCTCAACCAGGATGAGCCTCTTGAGGCTCAAGGGTTTGTGAATCTCTCTAGCTAATTTTGAGCCCAGGCAGTTCAAAATATGAGTTCACAAACATTTTTTGCTTACAATTTAAATTAATTTTCCTCCAAGGAAGACCAATTCTATTCAAATCACATGTTTTCCAGGCTAAAGGGAGCCCTGTGCTACGTGACCACACTTCAGGAAAGCTCTCATCTACATCAAGTAGCATCTTCAGCACAAGTCTGACTTTCAGCAAGACCAAAGTCGATGGGATGTGCATGGGGTGAGCAGTTGAGAGCGGGAATGAAGGTGCCCCTGATCTGGACCTGGCTGGGAGGCAGAGGCCAGTTCTGCCTTCCTCCCTCCCCACCTTCCTCAAGGTAAACCAGCACAAGCAGCATGCAGGTGTCACAAGTTGCACGTGCTTTGCCCCTGAAATCTCTCCTTCCACCTCCACAGTCTTCAGTTCTCATTCTAACCTCCCACTCCCCATTGTTCTGTTGTGTTTTTTTTCACCCTGTCGTGTCACTTTATATCACTGCTGGTTTGGGTTTTGGGGTTTTTCGTGGCAATCAAGGAATGTGAGTTTTACAGCAGACACAGCTGGGTGCACACAGAATGGCTGGCCATTGATGTATAGACCTTTTTACGCTATAGAAATTGAGACATTGACATGTGAAGGCACAAACCCAACAAGGCAAAAGCACAAAAGAAATTAGGGGTGAGGTTTGGCTCATCTAGCTTCAGTTACCTGACCATCAGGCATGCAAACTACAGGGTTATCTATATCTTCTCGCTAGTGAATGCCAGAGGACCTCCAAGAAGTCATTCTTTCCAGATAGTCTGTTAAAATGAATCACCTTCTGGAGGTGTTTACACCCTTCTGTGGAGTACAGGAGGAGACTAAACAATTACATATGGCTAGACATCCAAGTTTTAATTACAACGGAGCCAGTTCAACATGACTAGTGCCAGGGTGGGAGGTGGTATCACAGAGTATGCAACTGAGAGCTTTTTGCTGGCTCCTTGGGTGAAACTCAGCCAAATAAGCCATCTCTCCTGACAGCAGTGGCTCTGGAGATTTCTTCTGATCAGGTTTCCTCAAGAATGACTGCTGTTTTATCACACCGGGAACCTCCCCTGTAGACAAATGTCTAAGGTTTGTTGGAAGAGAAAGGTGTGGAAAGTCACCAATGGCAAGTACGTACAAAGCACCAAATACTCACTTAACTTAAATATTATACTTCATGCAAACTGTGGCCAAATGCATTTTACAGAGTTCAGTAATAGTTACAGAGGTTTAGCTGTTCATATTAAACAAGGAGGCCCTGGAGAAATCTGTTGGGCTGCTACTGGGAAAAACTAGGAAGGCTGCTGCTTGGAGAGGAGCACAGGGGCAGGATGCGGTCTATGAAACATGCTGCAACAGCACGCACTGAACAGCTCAGAAGAGCCCTGGAATGGGCCAGGACAGCCTGGGTGACCGTCTGGGAATGCTAGCAGGGTGCGTGGTGGCACGCAGCATGGTTCTCACCAGCCCCATATGAATGCCCACAGGCTCTCCAATCTACCACACACAGGCACCCACATCAGACCCAGCCAGGAATCAGCATCCAAGCACTGTGGATTTTGGCAAATCCCATTTTAGCTCAGCTGAGCATCCCATGGATAGGCAGGTCATGAGACTGAACACTACAAAGTCCCTTTGTTCTTGGGTGCAGGGGGAAAAACACCCTAGTGTGGATCAGCTGAGCCTGGTGGGGACCAATGAGCCCCTGCAAAGCCTCCCCTTGGTCACATTGTCAAAGCAAGTTTATGCACAATACCCTGCTTTAAAGCCCCCTCTCCCCCCCCCTCCCTCTTGCAAGAGTATCCCAAATCCCATCAGATGGAGCATTATTGGATTAAACCCACAAATTCAACGTCAGAATGTGCCAATTACTTAAAAGGCTGCGTAGAGGGTAAAGCAAGTTGTTGGCGCTAGAGCAAGGATGCTGGGGGTGCTGAGATTCAAATCCCATATGCACACAAATGTACATACCCACACACACACACACACACACACACACGCACAGCCCTCTTGGCACACTGGAGTTTCCCCAGCCAAGGGTGCATGGCGAGCAGCTCCACCACTGCAGCTTGCTTGACCACCCAACTTCAGCCAGCTCACCTCCACCCCATGGGACACAGGGGTGCTGCCACCCCAGCGACCAAACAGGCGCCATTTTAACTGGGGGAAATCCCACCGCGGCTCTTGTTGAAGCAGGGGTTGGTCATCACCTCTGCAAGCAGCATCCAAAACAGACAGCAGCCACAGCGCTGGCAACAACTGCAGTGGAAAAGAGACGTCAAACACTGCTCAGGAAGGCTTGCACTTGACAAATATTTGTTGAGCTGATTGTAACCTGCCTGGCTGATGCTTCTGAATGCAGAGAACCTGTGGGGAAGAGTTTAAAATCCTTGTAATGCAGCTGCTCTTTCTTCCACCCCCAGCACAGCTGAAGAAAGCTGCAGTCCTGGGCCGTCTCCTCACCCCAGCTGAGCTGTTCCCAGCATGGAGCATAGCAGGAGCAGGTTGTTGCATGGCAGTGACTGCTCTGGGATTTTATTCTTGTGGTTTCCCTTGTATTGATCTTCACCTTTGCTGACCAGAGCCAAAAGCATCAGCCAACACCACCCCAGAGGAGCTGGGGAGCTGCCTTGCTGAGGCCCCTCCAGGCACTGGCTGCTGCTCTGCTTCTGCAGCTTGCAGCAGAGCTGTGGGCTGTGTGTGTGTGGCTCCCAGCAGGTATGGCAGGGCAATGTGCACACCAGCGTGCAGCCATGAAGGCACCTAGGCTGGGGAAATGTTTGGGAGAGAGGTGCTTAGTGGCACCCTGGGGCTGATAGAGCAGGAAATACCCCAGCTCCTGAGATGGTCACAGGCAAAACAAAGAAGGAAGTATTGAAAATAAAAGTAAAGCTGCTGTGACATTTTCATGCTTGGCTTCTGACATCCTCTCCCTCTCATACACTTGACTTCCTTGCTTATTTTTATCAGATGAAGCTGATGGTCGCTGCTACGGTAACCCTGTGTGGTTACAGCTCTGGTAGTGAACGAGTGCTCAGTGCATGTTTCCTTTGTGGCTTCCCTCCCTGCTTTGTCTTCCCACCCCTCACAGCTCTCAAAACAGTGTTTGACTTTGTTATGCCTTAGTTGTGAACGCTGCCTGTAGCGTAGGTTCACCCCTCCAGGCTCTGCTTGCTTGGCCCACTGCTGTCTCCCCTTCTTCTTGTCCTACCTTTGCAGTATTCGATGAGCAAAGTAAGGTCTCTGACCCCAAGTATGGGGCTGGTGGCTTTTTGTTTCAATGTAGAAAAACTATTACGGGGCTGATAATGTGGGTTGGGGAAAAAAACTTCATTGACAGGATAAAGTCGGATTTGAAACAACGACAAAAAAAACTTCTCCTGCCTTGAGCCCACTCCTTCCCTCTTTAGAGACATTACAGGAAAGACAGGACCAGAGGATAAAGGCTGATGTTCTCTCCTACACCATGGATACCAGTTCATCTCCCAGGGCTACCCACTTTCTCCAGGTAGTGATGACTAACATCTCCTAGGGTGGTACCAGAGCCTCATCAGTGGATTAATTGGTAAATGCTTCAGGCACGAAACCATGGAGCCACAAAGGACCTTTGGTAGCACAGCGTCCCGCTACAGTACCTTACAACTCCATCCCCATCCTCCTTCCCTCTCTGTCTCTAGCTGACAGCCACCCATGGTGCCTTTCCTCGCTTCGCAGCATCTCTCATTTTCTCCAGCTCTGCTCATCACCACACTCTCACACAGTCCAACCACCAGTCCTTGACATTTCCTGGGCTAAGCAGCTTTCTCTGAACTTGGTTCAGGTGTTGGGCCTGAAACCTCTTCCATCCCCCTCCTAAAAAAGGTGCTCGCAAGCTTTCATTTTTGCTATGACCAGTTTGAGCTTACTTCAGCAGAGCTGCTCTCTAGTTGGGCTTACACAGCCCTTTCTGAAGGTGGATTATAGCTGCAGTTGTAGCAAAGAGGAACCTTTTTAAACAGAGCAGCTGAAAAGCCAATAATGCTGTGCTATCTACACTCCTGGCCTCTGGCAGGGCCCAGGCAGAGCTGCAGCTTGGGAGATGCCCCACATATTTGCATGCAAGCCCATCTGCGGCTGGGAGCCCAGGCATGCTTCACCTCTGTCAGCATCTATCCGGGCAAAGAAACCCTAAATGGGTCACAGCGGTAGCCAGCCACCCACCCTCGCTCAGCAGCAATGACCTTGCAGCAAGACAGGTAGACACATACTCGCAATGTGCTCCTGGAAGCACAGATGCATTTGCACAGATACTACCAACCATGGGGGCATTGGATGGGTGCATGACTGAAACTCTGCAGTGGCTCTCTCAGGTCCAGGTCTCTGCTTTCCTTAAACCATTCCTTTTCTGTCCAAACCTAAGCAAAAAAGGCATAATTTAAACCATGAAACACCCAGAATTTTTCTCATCAAACAAGGATTTAGGGATAGTAATTGCTCGTTTATATAGAGATGTTAGAGGCCCGGAATTGCTTTTGGAGAGTTCAGAGCACATGTGTTACAGGCTGTTGCTCGTCACATTCCTCATTTTCTTCCAGGTGAGTAGGCTAGTGGTTGGGGAATTTTGTTTCGGTTTTGTGCTTCAAGGCATCACAGAGCCTTGATCGCAAAGATCAGCATCACAGGGATGAAGTCCCATGTCCTCAGCTGTTTGGAAGTTCCTGCAGGAGCTAAATGGTAAGGAAGCAGCTTAGGGTATCCTCACCTGGCAGCTGGATGGCAATGCTGACTCTCCTGTTGCTTACAATGAGTGTGGTTACAGCAAAGCAGGACTTAGACGTGGACTAAGGGGACCTGAGTCCAGGAGATGGTGGCTCCCCATGGACAGCACTGATGGCAAATTATCTTTGTACTCCTGCAGAGCAAATTTGTCTGGCAGCACCCAAACGTAGGCAAAGCCAAATGCCTAAAGTTCTGCTGTGTTTCAAGTGACTATGTACTTTGGTAAAGCTGAATAGAAGTGGATACTCACCAAAAAAACCAAACCAAACACCTGGGAGAGTGAACACAGGGTGAACTAAGCAGGGTGGCAGCACACAGTTCACTGTGTCCTCGGTTTCAACTATGGGGCAAAGCTTTGAGGTGGATAAATACCTCGAGTCTAAATGAAAGCCAGATTAAGAAATACTGCTGTATGTGCAAAGAAAGGTCCTTAAGCCACCCATTAAATTCTTGGGATGACTCAGGGTCACCCATTCAGCAGTAAACCCATTTTCTTTTGGTGATGCAAGTTCCAGTTTGACCATAACAGCTAGAATGGAGGACCAGGGAAGAGCTCCCCTCATGCCGTTGCTCTCCCGCCAACACTGCTCCAGGCTGATCCAAGGCAGACCCCCAAGCAGAGTAAGACCCACTCAGAAGCCAGCCCTTTGGTCTGGACCCAAAATAGCATGATGCAGCTGGAAAAAAAATGAATAGCTTCATTGACATGAACCTGAAAAACCTGTTTGTGTGAATCACATGGAAGTAGCAGACAAGTTCAACTCATTTCCAGTTTCCCTAACCAGTGTTTTACTTTCATCAGGGATGTTCTGGGGCAGGACTAAACATCTTCACTAATTTCAAACCAGCACATCATCTTAGAAAGTGCTACAGCAGCTTCTACAAGGAAAGCAACTCCATACCTAAGGAGGGGAAAGAAATCAAGGCACCTTAGCTAGAGATTGATTGAAGAAAAGGAGAGGCAAGCTTCAACATTGCATTTATGTTTCTACAGCATAAAACATCCATGAGGGTTGAGCACGATACAATTCATCTTTGAACTGTGGGGCTCATGTTGAGCATACCCTCAGATAAGCATTAAATCTGAGGGTCATTAGTTAGTGTGTTTAAACCTGTTTCATGTAAACATAACATTCTAGCCTGAGCCCAGCATGTTTGCATAGGTAAGATTAGAGTCTATTACTTGCAAAATTACAGGAACTTCTCTCCATGTTACCTGAAAGATAGGGGTAGTCCAGGGCATTTGCTTCTTATCACCTGGTTTTAGTGGAAAATCCAATTCCATTAAGTACACTATTTTAACTACTGAATCAGATTTCTACACCCAGGCCACTGCCTTGGTACCAAGCAAGTTCAGAATCAAACTCAGAAATGCAGTTTCCTCCTTTGTCCTACAAGGTGTAGCACACAGCCATCAGTGTGAGGCAAGGTACACCTGACTGCTCAAGAAGACTTAACCTCCAGATCCAGAATAGCCAAAGCAGACAACCCCAGGTAGCTCAGCTGAGACCCTAACAGCACACTCCATGGCAAGACTTATCTTCACGCTTGTTGCTCAGGGCAGGGTCAGAGCACACACAGGGAATATGCACAGGTACTAGGCATGGAGCTATGAATAGCCTCCACTCTCCATGACTTCATGGTTTACAGGGTTAGGTAAGGGGTTAGACATACATTACAGATAAGTAATTATAGATATACAGATTTTTTCAGGACTCGGACCACCACTTTGCTGCAGCCTTTCACACAGCAATAAGCAAGTGTAGGAAGATGAAAGGCAATGCTGCTGCCTCTGACTCCAACTTGAATTATGCTTTTGATCACATAGTGCACACAGAGGTCAGCCATATGCACAAAACTAGTGTCTCCAGGTTCACGGAACAGCCTCAACTGATAGACCAGAGTCTTCTAGGATATTTGCATTAGCCTTGCAAGCCAGCACACCTCAAATCTGAAACACAAGGACCAGCCATTAGCTGGAAGGTTGACCATCCCAACCCACTTTGTCAGTAAGGATGAAGCCAGTAAGTTTGGAAAGCATTTTCAAACTTTATTTACAACTGTCACAGTGACAAAAATGTAGTTTGAAAAAAATGCTAGCTTCTCCCTGAGGCTCAAAAAAGAATTACAGAAATATAGAATGTATATCATACAACAGGAGGAGTTTTACTGGAGTGCTTTGTTCTTTAGATACGTTCAACAACAAATAGAAATATACACAATACTTCCAAAAAAAGGATGCTGACGGAAATATGTAAGTCTTTAGGGCAGACAGCAGGTCTGAAGTTCAAGGATTGCAATCTCATTGCTGCCCACATGGTAATATCTTTGATATACAGCTTTGACTTGGTGGTACAGACGGTAAAGACCACTAGAGAGTAACACTTAGAAATAAGACAACTGGCTGGTATGCAGGTGTACAAGCTCATTCCAGTACAAAAGCAAGACTAGAACAAGTGTTACAGATACAACAGCTGAATCCATCAGTAGAGAAAATGGTATCACCACATGACGACTGTTCGGTGATCAACTGTCCACCAAGACAGGCAGGAAGCATGTATAACTGGGTCTGTGTTGCTGGACCAGAGACCAGCTGCAGTGTAAGAACACTGAATTTCTCTTGCTTTGTGCTAACTCCTATCTTTCTGAAACAGTTATGCAGAGCTGATAAATTATTGCCATTATGTTTAAACACAAGCAAGACAAGACTAAAACAATCCTGCCAATATGTTAAAAGCAGTTCCCAACTCCCACCAGCGTTTAACTACTCATGAGGTATTAAAAATACAAATACACACATGTCCAAATAGATTTAAAAAATGGAACCAGTTATAAGCAAAGGGGGGTGGCATCAGGATTATTATGAAAGTTTGGTTAAGGCCTTGACATTTCTTTTTCTCTTCCACAACTCTAGATTTGGTTTAGGTGGTAATTGTTCTCATCCTATCCCAAGACCAACTGGCTCCTGAGCTGGTCCCCAAAGCTGCAAGATCATCACTTTCCAGGAAAGCAGCAGGTTACCCTGTCTGGCAGAAGACTCGTCTCCTCCCCAGAGACAGATGACCTCTCCTAGGAGCAGGATATGGTGAAAAGGACACAGACACAGACTTTGCAAGCTAGTCTGCACTTTGCCAAACACTCATGAATGCCTCACCCATGCTATGAAGCAGAAACACATCTTGTCTCAGGACACCCAGGCTAATTCTCCCCCAACACACACCTTCTGCAAACCCCCCCATTCCAACTGGTGATCCACACTAGATCTGGTGTTTCATCTTTGAATTACCTCCAGGTCTGGCAGTACTCCCAGACATGTACACCCTTCCAGCCTGTCCTGCACCAAGGAGGCCCTGCAATGCAAAGTTGGAGATTCTCCCACCCCAGCCCTCACAAGCCTGTTGACCAACAAGTTGGAGATGTGAAACCCTACAGCCTCAAGGACACCAAGGTAAGGAGGCACAATCCCCACCCTCTGGCTTTGGGTGCTGTACAAGATATCGACCACAGCAGCCTCAGCAAACAGGAAAGAAAAATATGAGGTGTTCAAACTTATGTGAGCGCTTGCTGCAGACAGAAGCACCTCTACATCCGATGTGTATTACCTCACACTAACCACCCGCAAGATGAACTAGGGCCTCACAATAGAGATGACAAGCAGCAGCCTAACATTATCCTGCCAATACAGCTGTTCAGCGTTTAAGAGTCTAAAGGCAAACAAAGGGGGAGAAAACTTTGGAAAAAGTGGCTGGAAAACAGGCTCAACAGCAAGAACAAGAAACCCAACTACTCCTACGGACACTCACGTTACCCTAGGAGGTGCCAAACAGGGGAAAGCTACAGTCCCCTTGTCAGTAGAGCATTTAGCCATGCTTTGCTATGGGCGCCCTTCCACCCCAACACAAAAATGGAAGCTGTAAAAAAGGCAAATCTGAGAGATGACGGCTCTGTTCTCACACTTTTAGCCAGAGGCAGCTCCTTGCCGAACGCTGCTCCCTCCGACTTTCCTCCCCTTCCCCAAGCTTCCCCCCTCCAGCGGTCCTCACATGGTCACCCTCTGCCATGTGCTTGGAATTTCACTGCTGCCTCCACCTCAGAAAAATACAGATAGTGATCTCGAGAACAGCAAACATTTCTCTGTGTTACTTCCTTCCTTCCTCAGGAGGTCTGGTGACACTGAGGGCTTCAGTTCTCAATACAGAGAATACAAAAAAACTAAGATCTTGCAGGTGCAAAATTGAACTTGTCTTTTTGTTTTTTAAAAAGACTTTCAAAAGAAGTGTGGCTCTTCCTTCAGAAGGGTGTGGTCCCTTGCCTTTCCTCAGATGCAATTTATTGCTCCTTGTTGTCCTTCTTTGCGTCTTCACAGTTTTCTTCCTCCTCTTCCTCCTCCTCCTCCTGCACAATGAATTCTTCGCGTGGCCATCTCAGCTCACCACTCTCCACATCTCCCTCCGTTGGCTCCACCACGATGGAGGGCAGGCGGTCCTTCAGCTTACAGTAACGGTCGAAGTCCGATGGATCAGGGAAGATCTGAAAGAGTCAAGAGACAGTCTGTAAGACAGGCTGTGTTCAAGCAGTCTCAGCCAAAACTCAGCTCTCAAGACACCTGGGTCTCCAGGGCAGCCTAGTCTGAACACAGAGTAAACCACTGAGCAATGGGAAGACTCTCGAACTCATAAATATGCTTCTCTAATTTCTGAGCATTGGAAATGAGCTCTTCCCAAGAGGCTTCCAAAGCACACACTTGCTTGGATAGTGTTTAGCAAACAGGCATCTGCCCTTTTGGATATTTATCCAAAAGCCTCACCCCCCCCACCACTGCTTTTGCATTAATGCTCATGAGTTTGCACACTGAGCTATCTCAATCAGAGAATCAGAGATCTCATTTCCTTCTGCTGGTCAACCCACACATGAGAACAGGCTTGTGCTCCAGACTTTGCTGCCAGAAGGGAGAGGAGGCACGTGGCAACCCAGTGCCAAAGTGGTCCAGACCCTTGCAGCAAGGGCCTGTACCTGGTATTGCTCCAGGGCCACAACACCAGATCGAAAGCAAAGTTCAACTGCATTTTAGAGAATTTTGACATGAATGCACACTACAGCTAACGTACATCAGCAGTGAGACTCAACAGGAAGACACTCATTTTGTCAAAAGGTTGAAGAATGAACCCTATTTCTTTGGGCAGGAGGCATCCGTAGCATAACTAGCAATTATGTACCCTGATGCAAGGAACATGAGGACCCCTTTATCTCCAGCCCACAAAGGTACAAAGAGCAGTACCTTATCCCTTCCCTTCCACCCATAGCTTGCCCCATGGGTGCACATCTTCATGCACTGCAGCAGCATCAGAGCCCAAACTCACAAACAGTGCCATTGGGATGCATGCTTTGATCCTACTAGGAACTGAGGCAAAAACACGGGTACAAGAGAAGCTACCAATTCAGTGTTCACAGGAGCTTTGCATGACCGAATTGCAATGTGAATAAAAAAAGGTTGCAGGTACCTACCACCTTGGGAAGGCCTGGCCCAAGCCCCAAAGTGGCACATCATCCTATCAACTTGTTCTGCAGCCTAGCAAGTATTAACCACACCATTACTTCCTTGTCAATATTCAGTATGCTACTGTTCAGCCACATTATTCCCTTCCACCCAAAGCTTTACGGCAACCTGAGAAAGCCATCAGGTTGCTACTTAGCGCAAAGTCAGGCAACACAACTTTGGGAGGAGGTGCTCAGGCAAGTGACTCAATGCTAAGGTAATGCACAACATAGGGGAAGTTTGCACACATCCATTTGGTCCTGGGAACAATGATGCAGGAGCTCAACTCCTACTACAGCACCCACCATCCAGATGCTTTTCAGGTGCACAGGAGTGAGTGAGGTCTTTGAATGCAGCCACACTACCATCAGCATTGCAGTATGAGCTACTTGCTATTAGTCACTCCTGGCACAAGTGAAACAGTAACCGTTTCTTGGAGCTTTGTGGCTTCTGCTTGGCCAAACAAAGGCAGTTTCAGACATGCGGTACATTACTGGAAGTATAGTCAGTGGCTCTTAAGCATCAGCTCGTTATCTAAACTCAGGATAGGAAAAAAATACCCTTGACATTACATGGTTTAGAAGGTTGCAATGGAAAAAAGAAGTGTGGTTCAGGAGGTTACATAAGCTGATAATGTCATGAAAATAGCCTCCTGTGCAAGAAAAATAGCAGTATAATAATTAAACTAACCTTTGGCTGCTATAATTTTAAGCACATTAGGTCAAATTAGAGCAATTTCTTTGAAAATAGCCTGCCAGATTTTTTTTCCAGAAACTAAGTTGTAGTAATTTCCTTACAAACAAATATCCCTGAAATGTGGTGTGCAGCTTTCTCAATAACAATAAAAAAACCAATCCTAGCACAGTCTTATCTCAAACAGCTGCAGGACAGGCCGAACCCAAGAAGGTCAGGATTTTTTCCACTAAGTCATGCTTTTTAATCGTCAAGGCAGCATGAAGTGAGATGTTGCAACTGCACTTTCAAGGGGTGTGGACAGTCAGTGGAAAAAAAGCACAAAGGCAGATTTCCTCCCATGTGACAAGCAGGGCAACACAGCAGACCAAGCACAGGGACCAAAGGAAAAAGATTTTCAGATTAAGACTGTCTGCACATCTGGGGAAGCTGGGTGGAAAAGTTACCCCAACCAGCCCCCCCCACTCCAAAACAAACCATGTTGCCACACTCTTAATAAAAAAAAGATAAGCAAGCACTAGCTTTTGGCTGTCCCAATCCAGCCATGCCATGCTGCATTTGTTGGTTCCATATGCCTAATCTGGTCCCACTCCAGGACTTAGACAATGGGAAATAAATAAAAAACCAAACAAAAAACAACTCTAAAACTTGGTCTCCACTGGGAATGCAGCGAGCTCTGCACCCTCTTGCACAGCAGCCAGGACAGCTTGTCTCCCAAAACCTCCCTATGAGCATTTCTGCTTACGTTACCCAGCTCAGGCACGTGGAAGGAAGATTTTGCATTTCCCCACCATCCAAAAAGCACAGCAGCAATGGGTTAACTTCTCCCTCTCACTTATCAGAGGGAGCCACCGATGCCTACTTCTGGCTCATCTGGTCACTTGATGGGGGACAAATGACAGCCACCAAATAACCACTTGGTTGTGAAAACCAGCTAAAAGCAAGTATAGCAGCAACTCAAAGGCATCTTCTTCCTCTTCACTTGCATGATACAGCACAAGGGGCTGCAACTGCTTCTGCAGAGGCCTCCCTTTTGTAGCTGAGCCCCAACTCCTGGCCCAGAGAGACTTATCCAACAACTTTAGTCCACAGAGGACACATACATTGCTTATTATGCTACTCAACACAGTGAGACTGGTTTTCACAGGCCTCTCCAGATTATGATCTGGGAACTGCTCTCTTCATGGGCTGATCCAGATCACATACAAATTAACCAAACTCTTACCTTGCAGCTGAAATGGGCAGTAAAAAGCAGAACATGAAATGAAAACTTGAAATTATTTTAGAGATATCATGTTTGCTTCTGTTTCAGATAATCCAGCTCTGCTATCCTTGAATGAAGCCTTGGCAACAAGAATGGAAAGCTTTCATTGCCCTGGAGAGCCTCATATCCTCTCTCAGCATTCACAGGGATGGTGAAACACCAAAAGCAGGAGAGATGTCACACAATTAAGAGGATTAGCTCAGAGCTACCATAATCCAAGTGACACTTGTAAACTCAAAACAACTTCCATATGTGTACTCCATACTAACACCCATAGTTAAAATGCCTGTCTCCCCTCCCATGGGGCTAAAATCTATTTCAAATGTATTACAGGGAGACTAAGGTAATGAGATCCAAATTAGGTTACTGGTTTTGGGAAAGCTTTGCTTCATTGACAAGACTGAAGAGTCTGCACTGACAGGCATACCACTTCAGGTATAGGATACACCCCTGATGTACACCTATCACTCATCCTCCCAGTACTAAAAAGCTAAGTTTTGTGCCTCTTCAGCTGTATCAAGTCAATATTCCAAATTCCAAATCAGCATTTAAGTTGTTAAAATAAAAAACTTTACTGCCATTGAGAAGCATGGCAAGCTCATTTCAGGAAATATTTAAGTCATCTGTGTCCTCTTTGGAGGAATTTTTCAGCTAAAAGAAGCAGTGCTAGTACATACATTTACTCATACAGTAGTCATGACTTGAAACCAAGCTTTATCTAGTATCCACACAGCAGTCTGTGAATCAGGTTTATGAACTATGACTATGACAACTACCCAGTCACAGACAGATTGCCCTATCTTGGGGGGACAGTGGCAGGGAGACTTCATACATAATAACTATATTCCAGAGTAACAAGGCATCAAGTAGGGCGGAAAAAACATGCACTGAGATATTCTGATTAGCTGCTCTCTTTAGTTTGCATTTCAGTGGAACACTTTTTTGCATAGCATAGCCACAAACATGATTACTTTCGGCTCTGTTTATCCCTATATCCTGGCCTATGCCTTTATTTAAGGTCCCAGACCCTGGAATACACTTCGACTCAGCCTACTAATCTTGTCTAGTAACCATGCATCAGATATACTATGTGAACAAGTTATCCTAAACTTGCTTGCTATCACCACCTTTTTGCAGCCCAGTTTCAAGTCCTTCCGCAGTAGCAGGTACCAGCTCCAATACAGGACTTTCCCCTGCGCAAATCAAGTTTGCACAAACATGAAGCACCTTACAAGCAAATAAGACTGTTACAGAGGAAGCTCAGTTTCCACCCCTCACCATCAGCCCCTGGGTCAGTAACATGTTAACAGAACATGTTGGTCCACCAATTTAGCTGGGGGGGGTATGCAGCAGATGCATCTCAAATCCCACAGCACTGAGCACTGCAGCTCCTTGGGAAAGTCAGCGCTTCACTGGTGCTGGTGAAGAGGGTGTTGCATTCACAAAAAACGACTTCCTCAACAAGACAGATGACCCAAGCTTTTGCCAGAGACTGGATGGAGCATTAAGCCTATTTACCTAGATTCAGTCATTCTGACGTGATTCACAGCTAGCTGTGGCTGTGATTAACCTAGACAGATCCCAGCATGATGCGATCATGACTTAAAGAGCTCAAGCTCCCCATGACAACCAAAACCCAGCTGATGGCATGAGGCAAACTCAGCCTCCGCAGGCCAATCTCCTAAAAGGGAGCCTAAGGTCCCAATGGAGCAGCAAGCTGCCCAGACAGCCAGTCTGCAGCAAAGTAGCACGCTCAGCTCAGGACACAGCATTTGCTCAAAATAAACACCTTGGGCATCAAAGTGTTTTCATTTGTGCTCAGATCCTGCTCTACTTCCAAGAAGCAAGGCAGGATTCCAGTTGAGGCACTGTTTTGACAACAGCTCCACGAAATTATTAATTCAATTCAACCTTGGTTTCAGTAGCATTGTTTGTGCCACTGTGAGATGGCATCAGGGGACAAGCTGGCAGAGTGCTGAGGAGGCTTTTCAGAGAAAGGGTATATCTAGGGGCTGGAAAATAGCAAAGGGAACATGAACTGTGACTGGCAGTGAAAAAAGCCTGGCTTACCGGAGATTGCCAGGCAGGAAGCACATGAAGCCCTCCATAGGCACATCTGTTTGTAGCAGGGGCATCTTGAGCCATCAGCTGCATTTCAACGAGTTTTTTTTTTGTTTATTAAGTCCCATGGGAATTATGGGACATCTATTAAAGATCCAGAAATAGCTCCTCACTGCAGGCACAAAACCCAGCATGACATCATCTCTTCAGCTGCATCTTCTGTTTTGTCTGTGCCACCCTGCTCTGAGACTCATGCCCCAATTTCACCATTCACTTCTGCTCAGGCCCTTTCAAGCCGCTGGCTGAACCATTCTCATGGGGCTCAGAGAGCAGCTTTACTTTGCAAATGTAGAAATAAACCCTGCTTTACATGTAAAAGTTTTGAAATTAGCACATTAGCTTCCAAGCATTTGGCACATTAACTGGAAAAAGGCATTTCTAGACTGAGAAAGCATATTTTGCAAGTGAAACCATACAAATTACTAAGCCTAGAACACAGGCAACTCCATTATCACTGATAGTGATCACAGACAGAGTTTTCACGTAATTGCTGAAAAAGCAGTGATGGCCAGCCCACCAAAGGCCAGGAAGCTTCACTGGGGGGTGCTCACCTTCAGCTGATGCTTAGACACACACTTCAGAGCTGAGCAGAGGCAAGGTGGAGGCGGCAGCAGAAGGAACAAGCCAAGCCAAGTTCCCTCCGTGGCCAGTGAGACAGACAGGAGCCCTGAAGTTCAGTGCACTCCACAGGACAGAGGAATCAGACTGCTCAAGTTTATACTTGAGTTTGTTTCTTCATTTTACTTCCAAGTAAAGGCAAAAATACTTTGAAACAGGAACTGTTGGTAGGAAAAGTCTGTCTGCCACAGACACCGATTTGCTTTACAGTTCTGGAAAAGCTGCTGTACAACCTCCTCTGGTCCAGTTCCACATCTGCACATGGCAGCAGAAGCAGCTCCCAGGCTCACTGCTAGCATGCTATGGACCAACTCCCTGCCTGTTCCTGCTCTACACAGCCCAAAGATGGGACATTTTGACCCTTGGTTTGAGATCATTTCTGCAGTAAAATAAATCCAAGTTCTACTACTAGAATAAGAAAAACTTTCAAAATGAAAAATTCACCTCTCCCAGTTCTGGCTCCACTTTATTTTTGCCTCTTGTAGCCAGCCAAGGGCTGTTACACTCACATCTTGAGTGCCTGACTCGGCAGATGAGTGGAGGAAGATGTTGCAACTTACAACAAGAAGCCTCAGTGTAAGAGCAGTCATGCTCCATTAGCCCTGTCTGGTTTTAAGTCATTGCACTAGAGCCCTCAGACTAGCATACAATTTTCCACGTACCAAAATCTCTCCATCAGCAAGATGGAGCACAAAGCACCAAAGTCTGAGGTAGAACAAAGAGTTCATGGTGTAATTTGCATCAGATTTATCCTTGCTGTTCTGATTTGAGTTATCAGCCCTTTAAGGATGCTTTCAACTTTTATCTACACTGTGACATCCTCAGCTTAGCAGGCAGAAGAAGAAGGCTGGAAGCCTGCTCCCCCAATCCTCTAACACTAACCTGATTTAGAGGCAGACCTCATACACAGCCCACACACTACTACTGCTCCATCAGGATCTACCACTTCAACACCTCAACCCTTGCTGCCATCAGTTTGGCTTTCATCAAAGAGAAGTACCAGCAAGCAGTTCCCAGCTCTTGTAGGCATTTGAAAAAAGTCATCTATGACTAGACCACTACAGAAGACAGGTCCAGGATGCATAAGCCTTACATAGATATGAGTTGTCAGCATTTATGACTCACCTTCAGATCAAGATGATCCACTCAAAAGTGAACAGGCCTGTTCCCCAGTTAGCCCAAGCAGACTTATCAAGGTCATTAGCACTCAGGGAAAAACATTGCTGAAGCAATCATTAGAACAAGCAGGGCACCTAAATTCTGCCTCCTGCTGGAAAATCTGGATAGGTAGAGGCATTTGACCTGACTGGCTTAAGCCTCTTTATATGGTGACCCATAAAGACAACTGAACATCCCATGCAGGCTAGTTTGATTGCTTCAGGTTTAACAACCTCTCTCATTGCTGTATACTCCCTCTGTAAGAGCAAAGAGAAGCCAGATGCTTTCCACTAACTGAGGCACTGAAGCACAGCACAGCTATTTTCACACAGAGGCAATAAACCGAGCAACTTGCACTACCCAGATCCAGAATTCTGATCAATAAACAGCAGTGCATCCCTTTTTCTTTCACATGGCTTTGGCTTCTGCTGGAGGCCTCAGTCATGGCCCAAAAATCAGTTGATTTCATGCTTCAATGCACTGTTACTGCCCTGTAGCTCATTTCTCAGACATAAATAGGGAAGCCCACAACAGCACACCTCATTTGAATGCACACTTGGAGCAACTGCCTCTGTGCAGGTTGTGTAACACCTGCACAGAAGAGCCCTGCATCGGGATCTACTGGTAAGAGTCACCCTATGCACAGACCAGATGCAAGTCATCTGCATGCGCTCAGTGTCTGTGTCAAATCTCATCAACAAGTCTGCTGGAAGACTGGGAAAACATGGACCTAGCAGCCTAAGACACACAGCTCACCCTTTGATTAACTATAAGCTAGGAAATGAAAGGGATATTGAGACTAAAAGATAAAAGCTAGATTCTAAGGCCATCTCTTTGCCCCAGTCATTGATCTAGAGGTTAACAGCTAATTGTTCGCAGCTTTAAGAATGAATGCATCTCATGTCTTTATGTACTGCTATGTCCAGTAACATTTCTAAGCTTGTTTAGGCTGCCCCAGGCCTCATAATCTTATAGACAACTGCTAGCCCTCCTAAAGAACTCTATCAGTTAGGAAAACCAGAAATAGTTCAAAAACTAAGCGCTGTATAAACACCTCTCTCCTGCTTTAGCCAGATCATTTGTATGCTGTGTTACAAAGAGATCCCAGAGTCCTCTCAGCCCAGTGAGTTGGGTAAACCCTTCTTTAACCTATCTCCCACTGAGCCCCCATGAATGCTGAATGACTGGGAGCTCAATCACTTCAGAAACAACCAAGTCCTTTGCCAATTTGGTCTGATACCGGGCAATATTTTAGACAACCAGCTCCTGCCAAGCAAGCATTCCAGTCTGTTGACTACTTCACACTACAGCAAGACCTGCTATTGGGTCAGGCTATGGAAAGGTGCATCAGACTGAGTTTGCAGTTCAGCCCAGGCAATTCCACAGAGGATGGCTGCCTAAGCAGCCAGCCAGTAAAGCACTTACCTGATACGACAGACCATCCTTGCGGGGGCTTAGCCCAATCTCATCCATAGCTGGGGTGTTCATCATCACTTCAGTCATTTCAGCCGATCTCAGATAATCAGAGCTAGAAACAAAATACAGCAGTCACATCAGCTGATGGGCTCCAAAAGGGCTGAACAAGATGCAAGTAGTATTGGGAAAGAAAAGCAAACAGAAGAGGCTGTCGGCTATTTCTGGTCCCTTCCTTCCTGCCCCCCCTTGGAAGGGGGTGGAAAGAGCTAGTAAACCGGCGCTACACCCCCTGACTTTCTCCCCAAGAGCACAGCTCAAGAACACCTCGGGAGGCTTTGCCAACACCGCTTCATTTTTAACTCCACTTCCTCCAGCTCTGCCCCCTAAGGGAGAAAAGTAAAAAAACACAGTAAATAAATGCAAGCGCTGGGGGGTTTTATTGCTTTTCTTTATTTAATTTAAGCCGGTGTGCTTCAGCTTCTGCTGACTTACTTTACAACCTCGGAGACTTCCCCACCAGCGGGGCGCACGGCGCCAATCCCAGCCCTGCTTTTCCAGCCTTAATGGCATTTCCAGCTCGGGAAAGTGAAGCGCACTCCTACACTTCGCAGCTCCATCGGTGCGGCTCATTCCGCTTTTGCCCGGCTCGGGCACCGTCGCTACCAGCCTCTCCTC
>NW_010179585.1:0-9593 GCF_000695765.1 Mesitornis unicolor
ACCCCTCCTTGCCCCCTTAATCCCCCCCGCCCGAGCGTTGCCCAGCCAACAGCCCAGACAAGCAGGTGATGCATTGACAGGGAGCAGATGGTCTCCCGCCGAGGTAAGCGGGGTTCAACAATGCAACCATATTGATCATATTGCTCCTTTTCTCTTCTTCGGCTTTAACTTGGGCCTTGAGGTTTCGCTGCCAATAACATCCCCACACACTTGCTCATTACCCCCCTCATCACAGCCCTGTCAGCACTTCTCGGGAGAGAGGAGGCCTTACCCTGCCCACCCAGCTTTGGCTCTGTTTCATCCCTTGCCGAAAAGTCCTCAGCAAGCAGGGGAAATCAAAGGGTGCCCATAGCTTCCCTCCTCTAGCTGCAGCCACCTCCCCCTACCCCCAAGACCCTTTAACCCTGCCCCCCTGCACCTCCTCCCTCCTGCCCTCTTTTTCCCATTCAGCGTGGGGGGTAAGAAGATGGGTAGGCCCCTTCTGCCCCCAGCCCAACCCACCAAGGCCCAGCACCTTTCACCACCACATTGTGCACCTCTCCCTTCCTCTTCCTCCTGACCCCACAACCTCTTTAGTGTGAAGGGGATCTCATTAATGCTTATAAATATCTAAAGGCTGGGTGTCAGGAGGATGGGACCAGGCTCTTGTAGGTTGTGCCCAGTGGCAGGGGAAAGGGGAATGGGCATAAAAAAGAAAACAGGAGGTAATGGTCACAGACTGGTACAAAGGAGATTCAACTTAAACACGAGGAAAAACTTCTTTACTGTGTGGAGGTGTGGAGTCTCTTTCTCTGGAGACATTGAAAACCCACCTGGAAGTGATCTTCTCTAGGTTATCCTGCTTTGGCAGGGAGGTTGGACTAAAAGATCTTCAGAGGTCCCTTCCAACCCCTACCATTCTATGATTTTGTGTCCACATGTGTAGAAAACAGACTGAGGACATGACAAATTTGCTCTCACCTGCCCCAAAGGGAGAGCTTCAGGGACCCCTTCTCCATTTGCTGTCCTGTCTGTCCTCTCCTGTACCTGTCTGTGCTCACAATTCCTCCATTCATTTTAAATGAGAGCAAAAGCTGCAGCCTTTCACTCCCTGTCCCTGTCCTTCCCCTCCTGATTACATTCAGCCAAAACTGTCCCCAGCCTCTCCCTGTCCTCATTTCTTGCCCCTTCTTCCTAAGCAAGCACTGGTAGAAACACAAGAAGGACCTCTGGTCTTTGCATTTTGCAGTTTCCATCAAGTGTGCCACCCCACCCCCTTCATCAGACTCTTGTGTACAGATGAACATGAGAGAAAACCTGGACCATCAGCCCCTCTGCTCTCCCACTCCCATCCCATAGCATCAGTCCTGCATTCACTACTGTGTGAAGATGCTAACACCAAGGGCTTTTGGGCACTGTTGGCCACTATTCACAATTTTAATACTAGCTTCATAGCTGTCACATAAATTCATTACCGACTTCAGGCTTAGCATGGCAAGAGGGAACATAAAAAAAAAAGAAAAAGAAAAAGAAAAAGGGAGCATGGAAAGAAAAAGAAAAAAGAAATCCTAAGGGAAGTTTGCTATGGTATCTGTACTTGTTTGCAGGTGGTTTTTGAAACTATAACTACTGTAACTCCACACAGTGTCTCTAAAGTAGCTGTCACATTGTGGTTTTTTTAAAAAAATCTATTACTCCAGCGCACACAAGCTTTTTTTTTTTACAGTAGATAAAATGCCTATAAAAAAAAAATCTATTACTCCAGCGCACACAGGCTTTTTTTTTTACAGTAGATAAAATGCCTATAAAGGCTTCACCCCTCCCCTTTTTATTCTGAGGGAGTGGAGAAAAAAAAAGGCAAAGAAAAAAGCTTGTGAATGAATGGAAAACAATGCAGGGTCACAAAGCTGTCGCAACCAATGTCATAGTGGCGCTGCTGGGCAGGCTTACAGAGGACTTCTTGTTCCTTGATTTTTATGGTGATCGGTAGAATGGATGTAGCACTTTGCGAACAGGTTTAGGACAAGTGGCAAAGAAAAGACTCCTCACAATAAACTCTTTTCTACAGCATCGGGAGCATTATGCCCGCAAACACCTGTGGTTTGCAAAGAGGGAGCTGTAAAGGACACACACAAAAAATATATATAAATAGAGGGGCGAGACATTGTTTTCAAGTTACACTGCATGTCACAATTGTGCACAATGGTTTTTTTTAACTCATCTGAGACTATGGAGTTCAGAAAATCCCAAGAAATATTGCTGAATACAAATGCCAGCATTTAGAGGATGCTGAGCTTGGGAGACAGAGAAATGAGATGAAAAGAGAAATGGAAAGATCAGCCTCGTAATCTGGCAGGGTATCAGTACTGCTCTGCGATGCTGTGGCAGAAGCTAAGACTCTATTATTCCTCCTGAAGCGTGTCTCTGAAATGGTCACCAAATCCCTATGCTCTGCAAAGCAAGGCTCTACACTGAAGTCCACAGAGCATCCTTAGGCACACCACCCAGTCCAAGGGGCCCTGTATTACAGGCTAGACTTTCTTGCCTAGGTACTAGAAACTCGTTAAATATGATTAGAGTGTTACAAAAAATTGTCTTCTTTTTTTTAAGTTGAAATACAGTAACAAAATATGATTAGGAGAACCTATAATAATGCTGCTTGGCTTTGCAGCAGACATCTCTGCGCCCCAGGATTTCTCATTCCAGTAAGTGTATTGTGGGTCAGGTTTCAAAAACTTCTTGGGGTAAACACCCTCATTAATTTCGGAATAGGTAGCTATTTTCTTTCAAAACCTATAACAAAGATGCTCAGTAGCATCCGGGAGAGCTCTGCCCAAGGAGAAACCTCTTCTGCCCCCAGAACAGCCAAAGTTGTTAATTATTTCAGAAAACTAAAATATTGTATGAAGCAGACTTTCTTGCCATTTGATAAAAATTAATGTAAGTTATGATTCTTCAGTTCCTTGGGGGATTCCTCTTTTTCATTCCCAGTTTTTCCTGTTGGATGCAATTCCTTAAGACTTCACATTTCTCTGGGTTTTTTTTAATTTATTTTTGTCTTACTCTGTAGTCTTAAATTTACCAAAACCTGTTTTACCTTGGTAATTTATAAAAAACCTACGTTCCTCGTCTTGATTAATTGTGTTGGTCAGAACTTTGTTTAAAAAAGAAACAAGAAAAATACGCCTCAATGGCCCCCAAACTTCAGCCTACCTCTTCCTACCTCTTTTCAATTATCAATATAACTATGCATGCAACTTTGTTGATTTGTTGAAATATGGTACATTTGAACCAGAGAAGATTGCTGCATATTTCACTTGGAAAGTGATCTGATGTTGTGGCAGGGCATTAACCACAGGCCTTGAACTCAGAGTGCAGTCACCTGTCTCTTGTATGACACTCCTCAGTGCTTGGCACTATCACGTCTTGATTCATTTGGGAGCCTCTGGACTCAAGCATGACTTTTTAAACTGGTACACAAATAAATAAAGCAAGCAGGCTTTTGGCTCACTTGAAGGAGGGTTGCATTTCTGAGAGATCCACAAAGGTAAACTAATACATGATAGCGTAAGATCATGAGCCTGAGATTTGCAGCTCCTCTGTACAACTTTCCTGCAAATTGGAATGCGTTGATAGCCACTATGATAAAGAAAGAACTGAACAGTATGATTCACTTTGTTCTTAAGAAATGAAATAATCTTCTGTGTTCCCCAAACAATTTGAATATGTTTTATTAAAGAGGGAGGTCTTTTCTGTCTTTTATTTTTGTTAAGATAGGTTGAAGATTTTCAGTTTTATTCAAGTACTCTCAAGATACTTGCACAAGAATTTAGTATGAAAACTCTACTGCTGCAATTTAACCTTGTAGGAGTCTGGCTTGTCCTATTAAAACTGCAGTTCAAAGTACTGTAGTTCAAAACATTGGTTCATCATGCAAAATTCTTGCTTTTCTACTAGTTCTCTCTTGCATTAAGACAATTGGAATAAATGTTTTTTTACTACTTAGGTAGACCTTAACTATAGACTTGAAACAAAGCATAGTGAATCTTTCTGTTGACCTTGTTGGGCTTTGGGTCACTTAAAACTTCAGTGAAATTACTGCTCAGGGGCATGCTACTCTGATTCTGTGAATTTTTACCTCTTTTAGCAAGTTTAATCACAGTAAGAGTATCTAGTATTCATCTAGGAATTTCAAACCAAATGGACACACATGTGTTCCTCTTCCTTTATAAGTTAGGTATGCTTATCTTAGAATTGGCAAGTGCATTAATTACCCTGAGTTAAACAGCAATCTGTTATCTTTGGCTAAAGTAAAGCCAAAATGTTTTGTTTGGGACAAGCTTTGCGATATTTTGTGAAAACTATTCTGACTGAGTGCACTGGTGATAACTCCTAGACCTCAGCACACAGCATCAGATGGGGCAGGGGAGCTATTGCTGTTCCCAGTCTGCTTGGGCTTTACCAGGACAGGGTTGTGAATAAACGGCATTTCCTTGCAAGTTTAAAGAAATTGCAGTGCCATGTCCAGTCAGAGATTTTAGTACCTTATTTATGTTACCAGTGAAACTGTGGTTCTCTGATTCCTCTTGAAATGCTGATGTGCTCACCTTTCCTTTGTGATAATGAGGTTAAATAAGTTCAGCGTGACCAGCAGTGATTTACTAGAAGGGTGATATTTTGCATGTAAGTACTTGAGACTGATAGCTTGACTGTGTGGGGCAGATCTGCTTTCTGTATGCTTCACTAGTTGTCACTTGAGCATGGACTGAGATTAAGATATTTTATTTGCTTTTGGATCTCTTCCAGACACTTTTTTGGACATCTCTGGACCATTCATCTTTCAGAAGTCCAAAGAAATGTATACTGTGACCTATTTTGGTCAACTTGATCAGACAATGTACCTCATATTCAAATATGTATTGGCTAGGGCAATTACAACAGAATTAATTATTGCAATTTATCACTTTGTAAATCACTAGTTTGCAGCCTGATCCAGGAATTCTGACCATGAGGCCAAAACCTTTCAGAATTACCCATCTGTATACTTTCATATATAAATAGTATTACTGAAGTTGATGGGAGTAGTTAGAAGTATAAAGATATGCATGGAAGAGGCTGCAGCAGTGAATCCCTAATCCGCCTTTGTTCATTATGAATTGCTTGGTATAATCTGGTGTGTATATATACAAATACCTTCGACATGTATATTTATATCCGTGCTTATGCACATAAGCAAAATTTATCTTCTCTTCCAGCAGTGCCAAAGTAGAACTGTCTTGACCATAAAGCAAAAAATGAGTCAAGGTTTTAGAAAATGGCTAAATACTATTATTTGCACTTTGTCATTTAGTTCTGGAATGTCTGTAGTCATGCTTTTTTGCAGTTCTTGTTGGTGCTGGGGAGTTTGCTGACTACAGAAAGACTATTCTGTTGGAGATAAAGTCTTCCTGATGCTCAGAATATACCCTTTGACCTATATCCTCTATTTGTGCTTTCTCATATGGACACTCTTCCTTTTGTTCATGGCAAGGAAACGGATTAAAGAGATAGCAGGCAGTGTGATTTTTCAGCTTTGACAGAGCCTTGAAGCATCATCAAATAAGATTATTACTCTGAGAAGGGCAAGCAGTGTGCTTGTCTCAGCAGCCTGACAGTGTGTACTGATTTGTTCTTAAAGGTGCTCTTCTGAGCAAGAACTGCTACCGCTGAGCTGAATTTATCCGAGTAAGAAGTGCCAGAGTGGATGCTATGGAGTTATCCACTACATGGCTTTTGGGTTCAACCAGGTTTCTCTAGCACGGTTTGTAAGTAAACAGGATTTCAACTTCCAAATGCTTCAAAATTCATCCCTGCCACATCCCTGGTAACTGCAGTCATTGGTTTCTGCACTGTGGCAGCAGTCTGGTTGTGTGAAGTAAACTGAGGGACAGGATCTCAAGTTTCCTAATTGTTTCCTGACTGCACAGAGCAGGAAGCCTATAAAAGAGTTGGGATTAAATCTGCATCTAAGCAAAACAAACAGGACCCGTTTATTGTACGCTGAAAGAGGCAGACTGACTATGGTTTCTGGTGTTCACATTATTGTCACCATGCTACGAACACCATGGCTGCTTCCTTCACACTGACAATTGAAAACTCCAATATTCCATACCTTAAAAATCTAGTGTTATAGTTTGTTGCATGGTTTTCCACTCATTCATGTTGCTCCTCAGTAACTTAGCAATGACCAGTCAAGATATGCACACACCATATTGTTTTACGTGTTTGACTAGAACACTGACAGATTAATAGGAAGGGTAAATAGCTACGCACTCTGTGGTGGCTCAGTGTGGGCTGGCAGGATTGACTGCTGCCAGACTTTGTTGTATTTGCACAGAGGAAGCCGCAGCAAAAGCCTGCTGGGGCAAGGTGACGTGGGTCATGGGTATTTGTTTCTCATCTCTATAGAAAACAATTGTCCTCTCAATGGAAGACAGCTTTTGGAAACTATGTGGTTCCACTAGTGGGGAAGCATTTGTACTTCCAAAGCGCTAAATAAAATGCAGCTATAGAGTGGCAAATGCATTAAGTGTCTGCAATACACCACATATCAAGCATTAGAATTTGGGTTCATACACTGAGAAATTATTTTCATCTATTTCTTTTACTTGCTCAGTTCAGAAGAAAAAGCGTATTGCTCAGGTTTTCATTGATATTTTCCTGGCATATATTCTATTCTGAATACTTTTCTATGACATCAATTTAAGAAGAGCACAAGGGGCTGCATTTGTCCATGTAATAACTACTTTGGTTATTTAAAAATATCATTATTTTGACAATTGCTAGCACATCACCTAGGAATCTCACTTGAGACCACATCTTTACAGAATTAGATACCACAAAAACGCACAGTGACACTGAGCTTCTAAAGTGGTTATAAACTAGTACAAACAAGCATCTAAAGTAGGATTTTTTTTCCTAGTTTCCAGTGGGAGGTGCATCACAAAGACAGTTTTAGATAGGTCAGATACAGGTCTGAGGTCTGGAGTCAGAAGCATGGCTTCTTCAGCTGTGGAGATGCTGGGAGGGCAAACTGAGGCACTCAGGTTAAGTTCCTTGGGTACATGGTCTCGGTGCCTTGCCCTTGTGAAGGTCATGACAACATGTATCACATGAATGCACATTAGGTAGTTTAGGTACTGTTAAGGGTGATATTGTGGCAGTACAGAGTGCTGGGGAGGCTGAAAAAACCCACTTATGATGTTATTATGTGTTGATTTCCAGGCTGCCCCTTCTCTCCCTCTCAGAGTACCCAAGCTTGGTGATTGGCACTAGCTTGGGGATGCTTCCACACAAACTACAGCAGTGTTATCAGACAAACCTGATGTCACCTCCAAAGATCACACAGAGTGCCCTGCCCACAGCAATTACAAGCACACAGTCCTGTGTCATAATCTCCCTCCTTTCCTGAGTTACACTTGAGGATAAATGGGTTTTCCCATGCACCGCAAAGATGTTGGGACTTCCCGCTATGTCTGACCACCACCGAGTGTTGATTACACAGTGTTAGGAACTTTTCTGTGCATAAAGGTTTGTGTAACGTTCACTCATGGGATGTCCTACTGTTTATTTGGTTACTAGATATGATTTTCTTCTAGGTACAGTAGTGGCTGCATGCAGTGTGTCAAGAGTGTCAGCCTCATGCAGTGTAGGCATATGCCCAATATAATATTATTTTGTCTCACATTCATGCAGTTCGTTTCCTTGAGACAAAAGAATAATCCAATCAGAAGAATGGATGACTCTAAGTTAACACATTTTTTAATTCATGAGACTCACTTAAAACAATCTGTGGTGGCCAGAGAAAACATTCATTGCTTATGTATAATTCTCAACAATGTTGACAGCCCATAAGAAAACCAGTGTGGGAATCAACCCCCTATTGTTAAGATAATGTAAATACATGACAAAGGGCATTAACTGCAAAATAGGAGGAAAAAGGCAATTCCTGTCCCTCCTTCCTGCAGTCTGCTTTACCCTTTCTCTGCTCCAGTGTAATTATTTGCACTATAGTGAGCTGGCCATAAAGTGCTATCATCCTGAAAGCAGGGTGGCATGAACAGGTTGCTGTGGGGTGAAGGGGTGTGTGAGCTTGCAAAAGCCCCTGTTGCTTCCTGATGAGATCCCCTGACCGCTCTGTAAATACCAGAGGGCTCCACTTTCAGTGCAAGCTGCAAAAGTGATTTTGCATTGGTTGCAGGGTAAAAGATCATGCATAGACAGTAATACGCTATATATTCAAGCTCTAATTTTTCTCACTGTATTTGTTTTGTAGAGATCTGATCTGATTTGGTGATGTTTTATGGTATCTTTGTAGTAGTTAAAATGACTGCAGAAGGCCTAAGGATCCAGACTGGGCCCCAGACTTTTTTTTCCTCCTTAAGTAGAATATTTGAATAGGTTAATGGCCACAATAAACCTGTGGACAGTCCAGGACCACATCATGATGTGACAATGATTAGTTGCTGCCGTTGGTAATGGAGACAAGACTCTCTTTTTCCCTCATTTACAATGACCTCGCCAGCTGTCACTGGATCTTTTCAGCATATGCAGAGAGGCTGCAAGGCCTTCGTGGGATGGAAGAGGGCTCTGTTTTTTGGCCATAGTAAGTTTACTGAAACTTCAAATGTACTTGAAATACATAAAATAATTTACATGTATATGAAAATTCAGGCAGTGCAGTCATGGAGAAATTAAATGTGTTGCTGCCCTAAACTTCGTCTTCCAGGGTTTCTGGGCTTGCAATAGATATATTCAACTTGTTTGATGGTAAAGTCACAACATGACTGCATCGTAAATAACCTTTACTTTTATGCCTGGTATGTCAGACTGCAAAGTCTGTAGAGTCAAAAGGAGAAGAAACGTAAATAAGAAACTAAGTCAAATATGAAGATACCTGTAATCACTTTCTAACTCATACAGCTGGCAAAATACTGGAAACTCTGTGTAAGTTTTATGGTGTTTGGAGGCTTTTTTGGTTTCCTTTGTTCAAAATGAAGACCCTCCCTGCCTGTCTCTCAGTAGCTATTACAATACTTGCTTTATGGTGTTTCCCTCCCCTGGGGTAGGCTGAGGCATCCTGGGAATGGCAGCGACTCCTGGGTCAATGCAGGACATGAATGGCTTCGAGTATTGCTGGAGTACCTAGCTCAGGTAGACACCTCACCTTGGGAAAGGAAAATTCCCAAGTCTTTTATGCTACAAGGCTTTATGCATATGTATTCACAGAGGTCTTTACAGAGGCTCCCCATGAAATCAGGGTGTAGTTTCATGTTCTTGTTCATGTTCTTGGCTTCTGCAAGTAGGGCCTCTTGCTGGCCCACTGCACAAGAGGCGGCATTTTCATCCCAAATATTTTAATGTCTCGAATGATACAGTTTCTGCATGAAGAACCTGCGCAGAAACTGCTCTGGGCAAAGCATTGGCTTAAGTTTGAGCAAAGAAGTTACAGTTGTGACTTTGGAGTCCTAATAGTTGCCTCTTTCAAAGTAGTTGGCTACATGGGTAGAAGGGGAGACTAGATATATGTGCCAACTTAGATGTGAACAAATATATGGGAGGTCTGAGAGTGTAGG
>NW_010179585.1:9624-32738 GCF_000695765.1 Mesitornis unicolor
GCTCCTTAGAGAGATCATATCCTCACTTTCTGGGCTGACTTTTGGCTGGGTGGATCTGTGCAACATGGTTGAACAGATGCTTTTCATTAGTATCCATCATATTCATGATGGATCTTCACCTGAATTATACATGATGGAATTTATCAACAGCTGTACATTTAGGATTGGTAAAGAATGGAAGCACACAAAAGTTGTATCAAATTTTGCTGTTGCAATTGGATTTTCTTTACAGGTTGCCTGTTGTTAACTGCAGTTAACTGCTTTAAATGGACTTTATAAAGTATCACTATTGGTTATTTCTGAAGAATCCGCTCTATTTTACATTTTTGAGGTATTGTTTTTGTGCTTGCAGAATCAGATAACACAAACTCGTACTGTGAAAGGTATCCCTGGCAGTTAGGCACCCAGTCCCCACAGAATTTAAATAAAATTGTGCAGAAAGGATGTCTCCTGCTTCATATAAGTGTATTGCCACATAGTACAATTAAAAAAAACCAAACAAAACAACAACAAACAGACATCAATTTATCATCTTTAATGAACTCACAGCCAGCATCAATGCAGACAGCAAGGAAGAGTACAGCATGCTGCAGTACTCAGGCACAACGGCTACTTTCTGTTGTGTGTTTAATAATTTAAGGCCAATAAAATACTCTGATAGAGGCTGACTAGCTCTGGAAGACTCCAGACAGACACTGATTAGTTATGAGCAGGACTGAATCCATAGTGTTAGTTTAATTATTTAATTTATTTTCTACTAATTTCCTATTTTTTGCATGCTGCTTGCCAGGAAGAAGAGGAATGTAAAATTGCTCATTTACTTTCCTTTCAAAGTCTTTGCAGGAGCAGGGCATCCCACAGTGTATTTTGGTACCACCATCCAGGCTTATCTAAGCCTGTATCAGAGGAGTCGCTGTGCGGTGTGGGGACTGAATTCTGACCCGCTTGGTGGGAAAGGGGGTACAGGATGGGGTACAAGCCCAGGTACTGATGAGAGAGAGGAGGGAGGGGAATAGGAATAGGAATAGGAATAGGAATAGGAATAGGAATAGGAATAGGAATAGGAATAAGCTGGTGTAGCAGGAATTGGCCCTGATCACTAGCATGGTTTGAAAGTTTTGGATGTGGGAAAGACATATCATATTTGAAAACAACTTTGGCATCTCCCAAGTGCTATTAAAAATGTGGGTGGTTAAACCCCCCAGGACTCGGTTCTGTCACCTTTTCTAATTTCACTGCCAGAATAGTCCCTCTTCCATGGTAGTAAAGGCAGCAGAAAGGGGGCCTAGGATCTGGAGTTCCCTTCAAATGTATGACAGAAAGACCTCTATAAAATGGACTGAACTAAATGGTTCAACAATTAAACCCACAATTAAGATAAACACGAAATTTAGAATCCCAGAGCAGAATGGCTGGAGAATAACAAAAAGTATGTGAGTAAACTTGTCAGATAAGAAAGCCTTACAGAGAAGAGGACTGGCCTCACTGCAACGTGAATTATTTGGCAGTGTTGTCACCTTTCTGCCTTGTTGGGAAATGTAAGTATGAGCTTGGGTGCAAGGCTGTAGTTCTGGATCGCCATCTCAGCCCCTGATCCCCGCTGACAGAAAGCGTGTCCCTTCTCATTCAGACACACTGCCGCTGCTTTGTGAGCGTGTCCTCCTTCTATAACTTACAGTGCCAGCTCTGGGTTTCATATAAATAATCCTCGAGTCACTGCCCAGCCCTTTCTGTCAATACAATGGTAAATGCTGACAGCAAAACCACTTGTTACTGGAGCACTGGTGCTTTGAAGGCTAAGAGTAACCCCGCTCTTCTCCTGCAGAGCAAACATTATTGATAGTTTTCTGCCACAGGAGTTTGTACAAGTCCTGGAACAAAATCAAGATTTGTTAAAGAGGGTGGGTTACTCTCATTTCCAGTCCAGGAGGTACTTTTTTAGAAGTTTTTATTTCTTGCAATGTGCCCTTAAGCTGAGAGGCAGGACAGGGTGTTGTTTTGGAGGACCTGCTTACTACCTATTGCCACTTAGAGCAGCAGAGCATCCCGGATCTGCAAGAAGTGGGGTGGAGAAACCTGTGATTAGGGGGAAACTGTAGCTGTGGGGACTGAAGACCGAATTTTGGTTTCTACATGGAACTCACCCTGCTATTATTAAGTGAAAATTCGTAGACATGATATTGAAGTTCATTCAGGCTGAAATTTCATGCAAGTGAAGTTGCAATTGGCACGTAATTTGGTTTTGTAGGGTTTTTTTTTTCCTTTTTTTTTTTTTTTTACAAAAGATACTGAGCTTTCATGCTGGTTTTGAGCTGGTTAAAATATTTTTTTTTTCTGTTGGATTTTAGTATTTCTTTAGCTTTAAAATGCTCACAAATAAAATAATAAAAAACCACCACATGGCACCATTCATACTGCATGTAAAGGCCAAAATACAAGATTTGCTTATTCGCTGTACCATATTCTTCCAATGGTTTTGCAATTAACAGAAGGGTTCAGTTTTTCTTGGCCATATTGCAGCATTGTCTGGTGGTTGTGGAGACAGCAGTCAACTTACATGCTATCAAATTAGTTTCTGCAGAATTTAATTAAAGAGGTCTGCCTACACCAGCACTTTTTCTGGGTAAGGTTTTCCTAAATCCTTCCCTTACATGAAAATCTCTTGGGTCTTGTGTATCTTTATTCCATTTGGGCGCTCTTTTATTATATCTTCTGTTGCATTGAAAACCTGTGTCATGTACAAGCTCACTGTGGTGTCTGCAACTGTGATGGGAGCTTGTTACAGAGACAGAAAATGCTGCTGAAAGTGTTGATGCTTTTGCAAAACAACCAGCTTTTAACAACTAGACAGTTTCATTCAGAATCCAAAATTTTTGCCCTTCTGCCACTGGTTGGTTTGTTTATTGATTTTTCAGAATATCAGTTTGTTCCTTCAAGAAAAGCTAGGGTTTTAAAAGACAGACGTGAAAAGAGTCTCTGCTGAACTCAAAATCCATTTTCTCTTTGAAATGAGCAAGCAGAACTGCAGACCCCATTTACTTATCATGTCCCAGGTCTCACTAGGAAGCAGTACGTAGGACCCTGTGTGTCCGAAAACCGTGACACTGAGCTAGCTACATAAATTTCCCTCTCATAAATGTCCACATGGAGGTTATCAACTGCCTAAATGCCTGGTACGATGGCAGCCTGATGCCTCACACGTCCAAGTCCTTCAGCTCCCCACCGGTGGAAACGCATCGCATATGAAGGAGAAGGAAAACACAAAGCACAATTATAGATCTTTGCTGGATTTCTGATGCTGGAAAGATGCGATCGAAATTTCTTATCCAACCATAGATATCCAACCTGAAGAGAGGAAAAACACCTATCTTAAAGATTCATGATGTGAGAGCCTGATAGGATCTGCTGTTTCCATAGAGCTGGGCCCTAGATTTCCCTTTAATGTAATTAAGCCTGAAGATTTATGAATACAACAGGCCAGAACTTGATCCATGTTCATTTTCAATTACTGCAGTGAAAGGCCTCCATCCAGATGTCTCTATTTACAGCATTCACACAGGCAGGACCGGGGGCCGGGGGGGGAGGGACCGCAAATTGTCACACTTGTTAATTCTTCACTGAGGACACTCAGCAGAGGTCTTGGCTTTGACCCCGCCACGAAAGGCAGGGGTCCGCTGGAGCAAGTGCATCAATGATGAGGGGGCTGACCCACCGACCCACCGGGGTCACTCCCTCTGCTTTGTAGGTATTTGGGTAATAATGGGGGTTCATTCCTTATTTTTATTTCTGTTACAGTGCCGGGGCCTGGAAAGAAAGAGAGGAGCTCTGATGTGAAAGACAAACATACATAATGAGAGGATCAAGCTTCCCCTGGCAACAGTAACGACTATGAAATGCTACAGGGGAAATACACAGTACTTAGTGACCCACATAATCAGGCCTATTTTAGCAGCATTGTTTTATTTTCCTTTTGAAGCCTTTTTTTTTTTTCTCCTTTTTTCATGTTACCAGATCCATAATTTAGTTCGATGAACAATATTTGGGCATAGTGTCTTTCCTCTGCTACCGGACCCAGCCTGATGCCTTAGGTAGGCTTTCAATCATGCGCGTGGCGGCTGGTA
The DNA here is from genome assembly GCF_000695765.1 of Mesitornis unicolor. Classification (NCBI taxonomy): domain Eukaryota; kingdom Metazoa; phylum Chordata; class Aves; order Mesitornithiformes; family Mesitornithidae; genus Mesitornis; species Mesitornis unicolor. Next base: position 13,746 of record NW_010179585.1, read on the forward strand.
CAATACCAAGCCTTGTACTGTCTCTATGTATTTTTGTTCCATTTTCTTAAGGCTCCTGACAGAATCATGCTAGACACTTTTTTTTCGCCTTTAAAAACACTTAAACAAAAGTAACTGAAGTGTCACTGTAAAAGGAAAACTGTACCTTTCAGATATCTGCACAGAGCTCGGTGCTTTGTTTGTCTTCGATAAAGCTGGTGAAACATTGTGTGTTCCTGAAAGAGGCAGTTTCTCTCTCATAATGGTGTTTCTATTTTCAAAGCACAAGGAACACGGCTGTGACAGTGCAATATTGTTTTCACTGAACTATAATTGCACATCATAAATTAAAATATCTTCATTAGAGCAAACCCTTTACAAATTCTCCAAAAAGCTAGATTATTTCTTGAAATAGCAGAAAATGTTCCACTCCATTAGCATTTCAAAGAGATTTATTTCTTTTGCTTTCTGAAGCTGTACCTTTTTGGCTTCCAGATAGGTTTGGAGGCTTAAAGGGATTTGAACAAACTTTGCCAATGTGAAATTATGAGCAAAACCAGAAGCCCAAAGCATCCCCTCCGCTTTCAGGCAGTGAATAAAAACCTGCACATATACTGCCCAGGCATGCCTGCTATATAAAACTATTGAGGGAAGAAAAGCAAAAAAGGGGAATGAACAACTGATGCTATCAAAAATGTCAATTTTTTAATCACTTATCAGGATGAAATTCAGAAATGGCTAAAAAAAAAATTGAGAACAATCCTAGAAGAGTAGGTTCCACTAATTAGAATAGCCACATTGTAATCTGTGTAATACAAGGTTGAATCCTTCTCAGTTGGCTTCAGACATAGAATTTGAATGTGATTTATACTTGGCTATTGCTCTCACCATGAGGTATATTTTCAGCTTTAGGCTTAAAACCTATTTAGCTTTAGGCTGACTTGGTTTTTAGCACAGATTTTGCCTGGGACTTGCTAAGCCTTGTGGCTCTAGGTTTCGATGAAATGTGTTTCTGTGGTGAGGCTCCTTGTTCTCATAGACTGACTGCAGTCCTACCTGGGAGAGCAAGGCACCATTGTTTTAGTCTCTCTACACAGGGCTCACAGTTCTTGCCTACCTTTTCTGGGGATAGAGTTTTCTTATGCTCCTCCCCTTGCAGTCACTCAGAGGAAAGCCAAAGAAGGTGGCCATCAGGGAGGACTGGGTCATTCAAAAGGCTGATCAACAATAAAGAGAAAAACAGATATAAGTATTTCAGTAAAAGAAAATTCAAGATTTTTGCTGTTGTTTATGGCTAGGGGGAGAAGATCAGAATCCTCAATAGCAAAACTTGTGTTAAACTCATCCCAGACCATCATGGTGAAAGGGTGGTAAGAAGAAATGAGAAGACAAATATCTTTCTTCTTCTTAACTATCCCTGGGAAGGATTAGACTAATCCCAACCAGTCGTTCTAACTATAGTTTGCAATTTTCTAAAGAGACAATCATTTTACATCCATATAAAAAGACAAGGATTAATTTTAGGAACTAATAAGTGAAGTTGAAGGTATGTGGCTTGATCTTCCTGCACTCACCCATTCAATTCTTGCTTCTTTTACAGTCAGGAGAAAGGTTCAACCAATACTTCCCATAATTTTTAATAACCTCTGATTATGTCTTACCCTGTGCTGGCCTACTGGGCCAATGCAGAGCATTTCAGAAAACCCCACCTGCGATGGCCTGTGATTAATGTTGCAAATCCAGACAAGTTGTTGTAAGTATGCACCTGTAGTTCTCATGCCGTCTTGCTCAGTTAGTGCTTGTGTTCAGTTTTGTTCTGCATAAGTCATCCTGAACAAAATTTGTGAATCTTTATTTAATGTAAGAAAAGCAATTCTGTAATTTTAGTTATTTCTGATTAAAAAGCATTGACAAAATATTTTAAAAGGAACCCGTACTTGGAAAGAAAATTCTAATATAAGCATGCTGGAAAAGAAGGCAGATGTATGCTATTTATAAGATTTGTTTTACTAGAGAATACTTCAACTTCACATTATTTAATATCATAATTAAATCTTGAACACAGTAAGTAAAAGCATACAAAATGCACCTTTCTTCCCTCAGGGAGAGGAGACTCTCTCAAGCAGAGAACTGAGAAAGCGCAGTTCAAGCTCCTCTTTGATGGAGAAGGGATTTGAAGCTCAGTGTAGACCACAGCTAGCAAATTGTACAGCATTGTTGAAACAGCCCAGGGGCTGCTCTCTTCCCAAGATTCATTTGTGTTAATATTCAAACTGAAGTTTTCTACCAGTTTCTCACAGAAGCACCGTTCTGCTGAGGTCGCTAGAGATGTGCTAGTTTAAATCAGTCACTATTGTTTCTTCTTCTGCAGGTAACAATGGTCTCACATCCCAGGACTTCAAAATATATGTTCCAAAGTTTGACATTCGGAAAATTGCATATGTGTTTATTATGTACTGTACATGAAGTATGACTATATTGTAATTGTGAGAAATAAATACTCTGAGGGATCTTATAATCTTCTCTTCATGACATACTGAGACACTTTTGACCTACTTTTATATATACTTTAATTTAGGTACCTTTTCAAAGGTTTTATTCTGAAATAAATTGCTCCACAGCACTTGAATTTTAAATGCTCTTATAGGTAACAAAGTCATTTTGCTCTAACCCTGAACTTGGTGGATGAGGATGAGTTCTGTTGAGGCAGGGTTTTCAGGGTCAAACATACTGAAGCAACAGAGTTTGAAAAGAAGAGCTTGCCTTTTGGATAAAACTTAGCAGAAAAATAACATGGTGGGTGCTAGCTTGTGGATGCACCTGTCACACATGACAGACAATGTAGCTGGTAGGCGTGATATTGCTTCTGGATTACATAGTTTTAGTGACTATGGAATTGAGGAATTTGGATGTTTTAGGTCCTGGTCTCTCTCTCACACCCAGTTTACCTGGTGGACGGCAGCATCACAAACCTGCCAGTTCTTTAAAGGAAGGCACTGGTTCCTCCGCCTCCTCCTTCCACATAGGTACTGGCATTTGGAGACCTCTGTGGTACTGGTCTGTCTCACCTATGCCCTTATGGATAGCACTGGCTTTGACTTCGAGTCTTCAGGGAAGGCTTTGCGGGAAAAGCAGGAAAAGGAAAGTGTGGCTGAGGTGTGAAAGGAAGAATCCTCCTGCTGTGTCTCCTCTTGGCCTCTGAGAATGTGCCAATATATCAATACAGCTGGTGCCCTCATCAGTGTTCTTTTCAGCAGTAAACCTGGCTGCAATGGTCAGGGTCTCACACATACCCAGGTTTTATGCATGGGCTTAACCTGGATTTAGCTGGTTGGTCAGCAGGACCACTGTTGGTACAGATGGGGGTACACGTATCCTTTGCAGGTTGAAAACCAAAGCTGATGGGTCCGTAATTGCATCTCTTCCTTATGCAGTTGAATTTGCCACTTGGCAAAATGACCTGAGATGATGTAAGCTGCTTTATTAATAACATATAACCCTCCTTTTTTCCCCCATATTCGCTTGAATTCTGCTCCAGGAATGACTGAATTAATCCTAGATAATCTCAGCAATGAGATCTGGTTGCTTTACTCTTCTTGGAAAGATAATGTAGAGGCCTGAGAGTGGTAAGAAATTATGAATTACTGCCAGCACCTCTGACTAATCCCAGTACGCAATCTGTTTTCCAAGTGTTCCTCTTTATTAACCACAAAGAGTAATGGTATCTTGAACTTTATATACTGGACAATTTTGATCTGTTCTTCTACAAAATGTTAGTTTCTTCTTATTTATCCTTTAAACAACCAGCCTTTATGCCTGTAATCACTTTTATTGGCTTTCATCAGGCCTTAAGAGTGCACATTTCTCCTTTAGTTTATCATTTCCAAGATGAGCTCATACCCTTGCTGAAAATACCTGAGAAAAAAGCACTTGGCTGCCATTGGCCCTGTGTGGATAATATTCAGGTGAGCATTTCTTTGTTTTTCCCAGTTTGCCATGCCTCTTCCTGAAGGTTTTGAACATTATGTCTTGAGCCGCAGCACAGAAGGTTAAGATACACTTATGAAATCCTTTGAAGTGCCAGCAAAGACACCAGTTTTGCTTTCTCAAAGAGATCCAACCAAGTAATCTGCTATGCAAGATATAAATGACTTCCTATTACCAGGAAGATGATAGATGTGTTATTTTCAGAGGGACAAGAAAGTTCTTAAACTGACCAGTGGCTCAATGTTGCAGTTTGGTCACTCATTTCGGGGAAATATTTTGAAGTAGTTCATATTAAAGAACTCTAAACAAGCTGAGTTTAAGCTTCAAGATCTTTCTTACTCACTAGCTCAAAGTCTCCTGAAGGTCAAGATGTTTGTAAACCTCTATAAAATAGCCTCAAATCCAGTGTCATGAAAACACAAAAAGCATTTTCCCAACCTGTACACTGAACTGTACATAGTTGTGGAGGGCTGACCAGTCTTACTCTTAAGTAGCTTTTTGTGTCTTAGATGAGCTGTGCTTGTTTGCTTATTTTTTTCCAAAATGCATTTTTTAATTAAAAACATCTGATACAGTAGGTAGCACCACAGGTACTCCCATTTGCATTTGGTGCTGTTAATCTAATATAATTACTGTTGTGTGGATGGTTTTAGTTTGTTCTCTGACTAGGGCCAGGAGTCTGTTGTCACACTGGTGCACTATAAATACCAACGCTCCATTCAATATTCAATTGTTTTATAAAAGTAAGAGCTAAAAAAATTAAAGTAATTAACATTGAAAATCCCCAGTGCAGCTTCATTTTAATTGAGATGCTGTTGATCACTTGTATTGTTTTTCTCCTTATGGGTTTGATAAATGAGGCACTTGCCACACCAGTTAAAATTTCAAACTGCACATTTTTCTGTGAGGTTTCAAATGAAGTTTGTTTGCTGCCTAGGTAACAAATCCAGATGTGGCACTCGTCTGTGTATTTTACTGAATTATGTGGAACAAATTGAGGACAAACACAGGAGACCGTACTCAGTTAAAGTATATGCTGTGGTATCCCAGTGCGTTACTAAGGAAAACAAATATTGTACTTCTTGTCATTTGGATTTGTCTGGAAGTGAAACCAGAAGCTTAGCATTTAGACATAAATCACTGCCTGTATGATTTCCATTATCTTTAGTTGACCTGAGATTGTTTTACTTTAGAAAGTAATTGCTTTGTGTATTGATTAAAGCTTCATGACTACAATGTTTCAACAGAGGAGAAAATTCAAGCAGAGAGAAGAACAGGATTGACTGCTGCTACAGAAAACTAACACTAGTTTGTGCTTTTTATCTCTGATAATTTTAATCTTGGAACTACTTTTCTAATTGTGGTTCACTTTAAAATGTGTGCTTCTGAACTGCAAAGCTCAGCTTTCTGCTGGAATTGATACAGGTATTGAAAATAATTTTGTGCATCAGTATAGTACAGAGATACGCCTTTTTGGAAGACCAACTGCATTTTCTAGAACGTAATTCATCTGGCAAAAAAAGTGCCAATTCTTTGCCACTAAAGGGATTACTGAGGAAAAAAAAACCAACAGAGCCCTGCTGTAACATATCTACATTTCTTCTCTGTGCTGTTTAGTGTGATGACGACCTGAGATTCAATGCTACAGACATTTAGAAAATAGAAAAGGTATTTTCTGTATTTAATGAGGTTAGGAATGAAGGTAATATTCACAGTATAAATACATTGTCTTTCTAATACCTAGAGTCATACTGGTTTCAGTGGGAGATCTGCAGTATCACAGCACATTATTCTCCTGTCGCCTGACCTCTCCTCAAACCAAGATGAATGTGACCTAAAAGGGAGCATCATCATCTCTCTTTGTCTTGGTGAATGGCTCAGCTGCTAAGAACAAACAGGATATACCAATTAGGATGGTGTTTGTGGTGACTGTGGTCTCAGGCTCCCTCTCTGGGCTGAAAATGTCCCTGCTCCAAGCCTCTCCACCTCTGCTCTGGCTTTGGGAACAGAATTGAGTCTTTCCCACTTCAGAAAGCAGACTCATGGGACTGGAGAAGGAGAGAGAATGGGCTTGATTTTGAGCAAAGAGCTGGGTGCAGTCCTGACTCCACTGAAGTCAATGAGAGTTTTGCCATGGACTGAGGTAGGGTCAGGATTTTGTGTGATGGGCGGATCTATCAGCAAGGCCATGGATGCCATCTCATGCTAGATTTGAAGAAAGCTGCTGACAAGTTTCCTGTGATGGAAATGTTCAACAGAAGGCAGTTTACTGGTCAGGTATGAGGCAGAGAAATACTCAAAGTCATGAGGGACCACAGCTGAAGAGGCTGGAAATAGTTTTAAAAAAATTCAATCCACCACTCAGCTTGCATCTTCTCAGACAGTAATAGAAACATTGGCTTCTAATGTCTAAAGTTCTTGCACTGTAAAATGATTAAGCAAGATCTAAAGGTTGAACAACTCTGTTTTACCTTACCATCACAAAAAGGATAACTAAATTTGGGAGATAATCTCATTAATATTGATGGGAGTGCTTTAAATGTATTATGAAGGTGGCAGTGTAATAACAGATGTTCTGAAATCATTGGAATGACACAGACTTTTCCCTTGGACACTTCAGGTCAAATCTTGCCTGTTCTGTGACTGTAGCGTACATTTGCTGTGACCAAAGTAACCCAAAGGAGGAGCCTGACAGTGTTGTCTCAACCTCCTCAGTAGTTTTGCTTGCTGTGTTGGTGGTTTAAAGGTGGATTTGTACATCTGTGGTGATGGCTGTTCCACAATGGTTCAGATAAATATTGAGAATACATAATATATTCAACATGGATATCTACCCTGAATTATCTTCCATTTTTAAAGACAGTTGTTTGACTTAACAGCGGTGTGTTTGAGAGGCTTCATAAGGTAATACTAAATTTTTAAAAAGCGCACATCTGTCAGCTCTTGACAGCAATGAATCTTAAGTGGGTTTGCAAGTTATTTATGGGTATCAAAGTGATGTTCCTATTGTAGACCAAGAGCCATAGTGTGCTTCCCCTCTCTCCGGCTTTCCCCCTTGCAGTGCTGTAAATCTAACTTCTGCCCATCCTATTGTTCAAAGAAAAGCAGCCATATTGTGCTGATTGCTATTAAATTAAAGCAGAAAGGGAGGGAAACAAATGCGGAAGCCAATCTTACCAGCAGGGATACCACAATCTTTTATTTTGCCTTTTGGGGGTCACAAAGTCATGGCAGGCAGCTGACCTCTGATAACCTCTTCAGTGCCACAGCATGCAGTTTCTTTCGGAAGAACTTAATTAAACACAACTGATGTTCCTGGCTAACATTTGTTCCTGAAAAGAGTTGTCTTTGATGGGTGTTTTCTTCTGAGGAGACAACAGAGATGCTGCTTTTGTTCCGAGGAGAAAAGTTAGCATATGTTAGTTAAGGATTTGTGGTTTCCTGTAGTGGTGCTGGGTGCTTTCTGAAGAGTCACTGGGGTTCGCAGCTAGCACTGGAGCACCACAACAGTGGAGAAAAAGCACACCAAACAAGTTCAAAACACATTTTAGATGAAGCTACTCCAACTTATTGAGGGCTATGTATAGTTTGGTCCAAGGTAAATAAAATTATATTCTCCCTATAAAGTTGGTGATGTATCTGTGGTAGTCCACATCTTTGATATGAACCATGCAGTATGGAACATGTATCTACGAAAGCTTGACTGTGAGTCCTGACAGGATTAATTGCAGGAAGATGAGGTTCATTTAGTTCTTTTGTTGCGGAAATGTGCTTCCAATGCAGGAGAGAATAAGCAGTTTTTATGGTATAGGATATAAATCCAAAACACTGACGAACTTTAGACAGCACCTGCCACCTGAAGTGTGTGCTGTCATGACTAAAGCTCTTTTAATTGCAAAATATCTGTATATAAGTCATCTTCTGTATTCTTTTTCTGGTTTGATCATACTGGCATCTTGTACATGTGGCAGAACATGTGATTTGAGAGAAAAACTGTTAATGACTGTTGGACATGGAGCTGGATTCTGTACCTGGTGTTTGCTGAATCTCTTTGAAACAGGAAACGTTACTGACAGGTCTTGATGTACTTGAGGATGTGTGGGCATCTGTATGAGTCTTTGATGGAGACAAAATTAAAATTTACAGCACTAGCAACAGGCAGAGGGAAGACCTTTCCTTCTCTCAGTGGCATGGACTGCAAGTTGGCAGCACCTTTGTCACCGCTTTGGGCAGGGAAGAAGATCCAGCTCTCTGACAGGAGGAGTGATGTCCTGATGGAGGGACAGCACTTACTGGCTGCTACCTGCTCACATAGCACATGGTGTTCTTGGTTTGTGATGTCTGACTTTGTTTCCCAGTTCAAACCATGCAGCTTCTCTGGCAGCCCAGGTCCTGCTTTGCTGGAGATCCTTTCTCAGTGGGACAGGAGCTCTCTGTGAGCCCTTGAGGCAGAGGAGCAGCTCCTGCACTTGCAGATTTAGGTCCTGGGTGTTGCTGTGGGAGGTGAAGCAGCACTGCTTCATTGAGAGTGGTGGGACAGGATGCGTGAAGAGATTAGGGAAAGGATTAAAATATACTATGGGAGACCCCTTTGCTGCAGACATACCTGACTTAGCAAATGCCAGCTAAGAAAAATTTTCCCATTACTTGCTGTTCAGTCTTCTCTTTCATCCTTTTGCCCCCAATCTTGGGTACTCTGTGTTTTAATCTTGCAAAAGAGACGTGTGGACAATGTTTGCTGATGTTGTGTCACCTTTCTCAGAGTTAACGCGTCTCTGTGCAGGCAAACGGTATCGAAAGCATCTGTTTTATGGGCTGGGGCCACAAGAAACAGAAATGATGCAGTAAAAACCTCCTGGAAAGATCGAGTTACCAGCTCATTAGAGGGAATGTGTTCTGGTAACTGTAAAATGAGCTTCCATATTCCTTCATTTCTAGCATCTAATTTGCTAGGTGGTTTCACTTATTAGCATACATTCAAGTGTGTGGGCACTTGTATGGGTCTTTCTTTAAGAAACAAAAACATTAACCCTCTAGTACACCACCTGTTTGCACTTCATTGTCAACTGTGAGGGGTTATTTTATTGGCTTCATTGTTTCACTTTTCATTAACTTTTTTCTTTATTAACATGCAGGCTGCAATCCGATTTCTTTTTGCTAGAAATGGACTTTGTTTGTCATTAATACCATACTTCTGGCTGTATTTCTTTATTTAAAAGAAATAAAGCTTTTCTTTTATATCTAGTCTTTGTATCTACCCTTGGTCTGTGTCTCTGTCCTAGTGGCTTTCCAAATGTACTTGATTTAGCTTTTCAATACGTAATTAATGCCAAACAAGTTAATTGCTTTACAAGTGTCCAAAATTCCCTCGTTTCATTTCTATTCATTTATCAACCTTCATTATACAGCCACTGTTCCACATAAACACAGATGATTGTTAATGAATGCCTAATGTCGTATTCATTAGAAAATCAGGTTAATGGCTAGTAATGAATATCTGAGCTACTTGTTACTTTCAAGTATAGGTTTTTTTCCTTGATGATTACAATACTTCTTTAATTTACAAAGAAATCATACCTGTGTGTTAGGTCAACTGAAACTTGATGAGGTCAAACCTTGGCAAAAGCCCACAACTGTTCCCATGCTGCAGGTGCTTTCGCTAAAGATATTTGGCAAGAACAGACAACCTGTAACTGCTAGTTTAAGCTCAGTTTGTGATTCATCTACTTAGATGACTACTCATGTTCTTAAAACCATTTTAGGCTAGTCAAGATGACAAAGATTGTTCCTGGATGTCTTTCTACAATCATAAGAGATCTGAGAACTTGAGACCTTCAAGAAATGCACTTTGGGAAAGACCTTCTTTGAATCAGAGGTAAAACTGGGTCCTGACATTTTCTGTAGATCAAATTTCACTGAACTTATCCTATAGCAGACACAAGACTCTGCCCTGACCAAATTGCTTTCTAGCTAACAACATTCTTTTGTTTCTACCAAAAGTAGCTCATTTTATCTTCTCTTCTCCATAATTGTTGAAGATTATGGTGATTCATTAGCATGGTTGGTATATTCTGCCCCAGAAGTGGCTGCGATGATGGGTGAAGAAATACTTAGATATTGGCTACAGTGAAATGTTTTAAAAAGTTTTATTTCAACTTTCAAGGGTTTGGTAATCTTGATTGTGCAAGATTATCCAATACCAAACACACGTATGTGCATGCATGTGTAGTGTCTTTTCACAGATATCTGGAGATAAGCAACACTGAATAATACCCTGTCTTGCTCTGTCAGACTCTGTCTGCCAAAAATATTTGGCTGTTTGAAGTTATATGTCCATGATAACTAGGCTTTATTTCATATTTTGTTTTATAAAGTGTTGGCTCATCTTTGTTTGCTATTGCTTCTGCCATGGTAACATGAAGGCCTGGAGATCCTAGAAGCATTTGAGCTGGAGTTATAGTTCTTTTGAGGGCTCAGGAAACAAAATATCTTGTATTGCTTGCATTGATATCCATCAACAGCTTTCTTGTTTTGTGTTATTAGACCTTTAAGGGACTTCACAAACATACTGAATAATAATGGTGATGAACGTGGTCCTGCTGGACACCCCAAGCACAATAGCTCTTTAGAGTTACAAAGAAATTACTCCTTATTGGTAACTAAACCTTGAAAGAACACATTTGCCCTAATTATAAATGGTGTGAAAAAGAGTCTCTAGAGTGACTGTGCAGACCGTTGTTTGTCAGACATTGCAGATAATTTTTAAAAAGAAAGAAACACAATACAGTTAAAATGTAATTGACTCTTTATAATGTTCCTGTCAAACAAATTACAATATGAAATAAGACGAGAGAGTTTATGCAGTGAAAGACAGTAAATTGTATTTATTACTTAATGAAAGTATTGAAGCGGCAGTGCCGCATCAGAGGACATTATCTGCTCCCAGTTAATGTAACCACGTTCAGGATTAGGGTCCTATATCAGTGTAGCAGCTAGGTGTGTGTTATGTATGTTGCTTGATTCTGCCAGTAGCTCTATACAGTGCTTATCATCAGAATGATTCCCAAGAGTATATCTCATATGTTGAAAGTCAAATGTGTGCTGTGGGATTTTTCTGAATAATTTCTACTAACATCCTAGATTTCATCAGCTCCCCTCTCTGTCTGCTCAGCACTTTGCACAACTGAACTTTAATCAAAGTGCCAAAATGTAGGCATGTGCTGAGGTTGCTCATTAGGCAAAGACAGCTGAAGTGGCTGCTTGACGCAATACAGAAGAGCATTGGGGTACCTCCAGGCAAGTCTTTGCGGGTGGCTTTAGAATACGTGTATGATGGGTTCCTGGGTTTGGCCTGGAAAGGGAAAGGTGATCAACTTATACTGATACGGCTTTAACCTACTATGAGAATTATAGTGAGTTAAGTTTCAGGTATCTGATTTTACTTATTTATGATTATTTTGAGTATGTCAAGAATGTCAGTCAGTATATGATGGAGAAATCTCATGATTTGTCTTTCCATCGGACTTAAGGAGTGGAAATTGCAGGTCAGGCAGTCTGGTTTTAAATGGTGTCTAGCCCTAGATTATTTAATTTCTAGTAAATTATCAGTTGAGTATTAGATATTAGATAGAGTATTAGGTATTAGATAACCTGTAGACCATAGACATCAGACCACAGACATCTTGGTAACTTGGTACCATTGCTGGCAGCAGGGGAAGGGTTGCTGGGGGCAGGTAAGGGTTAGATACCAGAGCACCCAGAAGTCCTGGACTGGGGGACAGAGCTTGGTACATAGCATGGGGAACTCATGGCATAGCACAGCTCAGCTCTGCTGGATGAGCCAGACCTGCAAGCTGACAGCAAGCAAGCATCCAACGGGAAACACCATCCAAGACCTCCCTTTTCCAGCTACAGAGTTAACTCATATTTAACTCTTTTTAGTAAGTACTATTGCCATATCAGTAGAATACAGCATATCCAAAATTCTCATCATAACTGTGGGAGATATTTTTGCTTATTTTTTGCATATACCTGATTTCTCATGTAGTTTTTAGGGATGATCTGTTTTGATCAGGTTTGAAGCTAGTATTCTCGTGTTGTTGGATAGCTCTTGATCTTCTGACTGATTAAATAACCCCTTTTCCATACACAAGGATTATAAGACAACACAAAACAACAACAAATAAAACCTCGTTTGGGGTAATCTTTGGTACGATTTCTAGTGCTATCACCTTTTGGATTTAATGTGCTATTCAGATGACTGTGAAGAATATTTTAGGAATACATAGATGTTGAAGCATTGATTTTATTATTCATCTGCTGTGTAAGAATCAAAATCAGCTTTATAGGTGCAATTTTCTCTTCACTAGAGGTACAAAGCACAAAAATTACAAGAATAATTTCATCTTTCTCTTTCAAATAAAAATAAATAGATGAGTTCATCAAGGAAATTGCTGACATGTTATATTTTTTCTTTCATTTGCTAATGATCCCCTTTTACAGTGAATGAAGCTTGAGCCTGGTGATTTTTCCTGCAATGTGTACGGGTATATCTGGTAAATTAACGTCAGTGTGCTGGGGAAGATGGTAGCCATAGGCCAGGGCTTTTTGTTGCCATGGATCCATTGCAGACCTCTCTGATTGTAGCTTGTTAAGGCTTTGTTTAAACAAGTAGGAACTGGGGGAAAAAAAGATTTTCAGCTATTTCTGTCATTTACATTTTAACTGTTATAATTGTCCTAATTTCCTTCCTATTTACAATGAATGGTTAGGGGAGTAAGCTTTCAGTGGTGACCACTACACTCTTTGAACTCGGGCTGCATGCTCTGTCCACGTTTTTTTCCCTGTGCTATTCTGGCATGGAAAGGATTTAGCCTGCCTGTGGGAGACAACATGCTGTACCTCAAATACTTACATACTCATCACCTATAAAATATTATGTGAGAGCTGACATGTCTTTGAGCATTAGTTTTAGAAAATAGTGCTCAATTCCACCATGCTCTCTGATTTGGTCAGCTGTAGCCCTTGTTTGAATTCACCAGAGTGTTTTAAATAGAGAAATGATGTAAATAGAGAACTACACCCTTTAATAGATAATATTAATAATGATTGTATTGAGACCAGGTTTATGAAGGCCCGCGCCATGCCCTGAGCAGGGCAGTGGGTACTAGCCTGTGCTGCAGCCACTGCACTCATGCCAGTGTGGGGAACAGTCATGGTGACAAAATGTCAGTGGGCATTTTGTAAGGAAAATAATAAAATATCTGTGGCTGAATATGTGCCCAGGGTGGCCTTCCCATGGGGTCCACAGTGAAAGATGGGAAATGTGTGAAATTCTGCAAAGGTCTGAAAAATCATATTTTTGGTATGTTGCTGCTGGTTGAACTCCACCTCCACCAGAGGACCTATGTCCTCTCTGCATGAAAATCGCTGTGTCCATGTCAGCTAAACCTGTGCAGAAGCTATTCCCAACTCTTTCTGCAGACCTTCTCCTGTGTGAATAGAGAGTATTTACGAGAAAAGCTGTTAGACCTTGATTTCATTGCAACTGAAGTCCTTTGTACTCTACTGAATGAAGAAAATTTAAGGTGACTTTGAGTGATGCACATCCAATTTACTGTTACTTTAAAATCCTTTTTTGCTCATCAGGTGGGTGTATTTGCTTTAATGTAGACGAATCCGGTTTCTACATTTAAGTGCTGTATTTTACCCTGTGGATGAGTATAGTGGCTTTGCTGTGGCTGGAGGTGTTAAAGTTTGTTACACGTAGAAACAATATTTAGTAATGGTGCCAAGATAAGGTTGATAATAATTATCCACTGACTATGCATAGTGGTATAATTAATAACAGTGCTAATAATAAAAGCCAATTTGTTGGCTGGCTTTTATTTATTCAAGTCTGTGTGAACTGGAAAGTGGTACACAATCTCTTTCTCCTTTTTGCTTTTTTTTTTTTCCAGCTGTAAGCTCACTCAGTGACAGCATCTGAACTTTTTAAGATCGCGTGTAACCCAAAACACTCAGGTTGGCCACCGAAACTGGTCCAATGAAGTGTCCCAACACTATAGAAGGAAGAGACAGAATTAAGGCTACCGTTACACCATTTTCTTCCTTTTTTCTCATGACAGTCTCAAACTGTGGTCAACTTCTGCATGTCCTCAGCCATAAGGTTTTTAGGGCAGAGGCCATCATGAAATAAAGCTGGTGGAGAGGCTGATGAAAAGTCACACTAGATGCTATTCTGCTATGTTTTGCAAACATCACTGTTAAATGTTATGTGTGATGGTGCTGAGGTAATAGTTGTTGCTGGCGTCTTGACTTTGGTGTTCCTTAAGCTTGGCCACAGACATTTCTCCCTACCTGTGCTATCTGCTTAGGCTGTGAGGGTTTTGGGGCAGGATCTGTCACTTGTTCTCCATGCAGTGTTGCATGTGGTAGATCATGGTTGTTATTGCCCCTTGAGCTGTATGGCTGTAAAAATTGTAGTCACAAAGATGACAAACTGTCTAGGAGGGAGAGGAAAGGAGGTGGAGAGATAAACTTTAGCCTAAGGAATTCTCTAGTCAACATTTGCCTATATGAATCCAAGTCACCATTCCAGTGGGCTCATGCTTTTATTTGGTCAACATACGGAAGATTCCCCATCTGCCTTTCTGTCACTGTACTTTTCTTTCCTCTGCAGTACAAACAACCTAAGTGTTTGTGACAGCTTCTTCACATTGTGTTTACCTCTATTACAAATGTTTCTTAAAGCAAGACACATCCTTGTCCTCTTGTATTCCGGCTACCGAGGCACTCAAAAGTAAAGTCAAGTCCACAGTCTTACAGCCTTGAGGTGTGCAAAATGCTGCTAGAGTCAGCCCTGGATGTGTGCAGGGGTCTGCAGGGCTGCCCTGGGAATTTAAGTCCTGTCTGTCTAACAGCACCTAGAACAAAGTAATTTCTCACTGGCCAAGATACGCAGGAGATTGCAGGCTCTCGGTGCGTTTCTCTGTAACAGAGCTGCAGGGAGGCTGCTGGTCCCTGATGGGCAAGACCTGCAGGTTTTGGTGCAAATGCTGACCCTGGAAAGGGAAGAGGGGAGGAGGTGGTGCTGGTGCGCCTATGGTGTACCTATACTTATACTGGTAATACCCTCTAGTGGAGACAGAAGGTCTGCCAGCGAAAGGAGGGTGTTTGCCAGCAAAATTTAAACCAAGTTGAACAGCTTCAGAACAGCTTTATCAAATAACTGTATGGCTCCTGTAGGTTTAGGCGTAGGAAATATTTTAATGGTCTATTTGTGCTAATTAGAGAATGTGATTTATTTCCGAGAGTCCTAGTCACTGTTATTAGGCAGAAAGAGCTGTGTAGTGCAGACCAATCTTTTGCTATATCATTCTTAGTGGTATATATTTACATGGGGCTAAAGCATTGTATTTCTAATTAAGTAATTTACACTCTATATTGCATAACTAAGCAATGAAGAGGCTGTTAGTACTTTTTCTTTCACTTGTGTTTTCCTGATGATTGCAGGTAGCAGAGGTGAGAATTTGATGTGTGCCATTTCTCACTGCTATTACTCCTCCACTTCTCTGCAAACTCCATGGGAACACTGAAATTTCTGCTGGTGAAATAGGAAGGGAAATACAGGAATTCAGCTGAATGAATAAATAACAGCGAAACATTCATTTTTTTCTCTAAGTCATTTGCATATGGAAAATTATGTGGTGGTTTGTCAAGATTTACAACAATGTTATACTGGAATGATTGGAAATTTTTCATTAATTATTAATCTGGCATATCTTCTGCTATAAACCACATTGATTTTTGTAGGAACAGAACTCAGACATGTTGCTCTTCTGTGAAGTCTCTTTCTTGTTTCAAGGTAGTATCAGTGTGGTGGAGGAGCCTCAATAAAGGGCCAATATACATGAACCAAAAAAATCTTTAGTCTCTGCCTTGAATGATCTATCACTTAAGTAAAGGGTATTGCTTCAAATAAGATTATATGATGTTGGAAGAAGAAAATATGTTGATGTATGGTCTTTTGCTTATTGTGCATTTTTGCAAGTTACTTTTCACTCACAAAATCTATATGGGAAGTTTAATAATACAGTAAACATAATTTTGATACTATTTTGTAAAATTTTTATCAGTGTTGCAAATAGGGAAGCATTTTAACATAAAAAACATCCCAGTGATTACATTATTTAAAAATAATAAATAAAATAAATAATAAAAAAATTGGAATCAAACTGCCGTAGATAATGTAGAACAAAAAATAATAGGAAAAGAGCCATGCTGATACTTAACATATCAATGCTTATACTATAGTTAGCCTTTTGATTTGAAAAGTGAGAAAAGTTTCCATGACTTCAAATTTTGGATGTTTTTTGTATGCAAAGACCAACCTTTACTGCTGCTTGTATCAATTTGTTTTGCACACAACTGGAAAGGATATAAAGTAAGACTTGGTTGTCCTCACCCTAAGATGGTTTAGCAGTCTAGAAACTGGCTTTCCATATTGAAAGTACCTAGGATTCAGCTGGGACCTGGTGTAATTTTGCTTACTTCTGAGAAGCAACTCTAGATTTACACCTCTGCAAAGGACAAGCTTAATTAGGCCTGTTGTGTTGCCTGCTTAAATTCCTATGGGCTCAGGTTTTTAAATTGCTTTCTAGGGTTTAGTCAAGCACAGATAGAGTGGCATTTAGAGAAAGTGCTTAGTGTTGGCTTAGCAGTGCTTCCTTTGAAATTAAGTGGAAGTTTTGAAAATCCCATCAGCGCTGTGTGATTGTTGAAGCCAACATGATTAATTATGTGTAAGTGCATTGGCACACTAGGTGTGGCGTCTTAAATTTGTGTGAATGCAATGTAAAACCAGGAGCCAAGGTTAGTGTCTGAACAGTGGAGCACCTATGGTGGGTTCAAACGTACTGAGACATGTTGCTGAATGAAAGAGTGACACATTGCTGGAGTGATCACAGAATCACAGAATCGCTCAGTTGGAAAAGACCTCCGAGATCATCACGTCCAACTGCTCCTGTCTACCCCCTAAACCATATCCCTAAGTACCTCGTCTACCCGCTCTTTAAATACATCCAGGGATGGTGACTCCACCACCTCCCTGGGCAGCCTGTTCCAGCCTCTGACAACCCTCTCAGTAAAGAACTTCCTCCTTATCTCTAACCTGAATCTCCCTTGGCACAGCTTGGTGCCGTTTCCCCTTGTTCTATCCTCCATCACCTGGGAGAAGAGACCAGCACCCACCTCTCTACAGCCTCCCTTTAGGTAGTTGTAGGTGGTGATGAGCTGGATGGCTTGTTTACTCTCTGTGGAAAGCTCCTCTTCAAGGGAAAATCAGACCTCTAAGGATAAAATGATACGAAATTGCCATTTAGGACTGTGTGACACTATGATATATTATATGTTGTGACAGGGATAGATGACAGGGAACAAGAGGTGCAGCAGTAGAACTGCATAATCTTCCCTCCAGGTATAAGCGACTTAAATTCAACTACCAGGCGGGTCCTCTGAGGCACTCCCACTCTCGGTTTGTGTTCTGGAGGAAGTTGTTTCAGCTGCGATCTGAAAGGCAGCCAGCCTGCAAGGAGTTGGCCTCTTTGCGGTTTACATGCTTTTATCACAGATTTCTTGAATTTGGTTTTGTGATATTTTTATTAAGAACTATAGGCCTAACCCCAGATTCTTGAAATTAAAGGATGCTGGCAAATAGCAGTAAAATGTTTGCTTATTTTTTTGTTTGCCATTTTGAAAGGCACTTCTTTTTCCTCTAGATCTGTATAACTTGTCAAGCTCAGACAAAATACAAAAAAGAGTAATATGTAGCAATTTTTAAACTTTTTTTTAAAAGCTACTAGAAAATGAAATGATGAGTAGAGAGGAAGGGAAACTCAGCTTTTACTGGAGCAGCTTTATTATTTGTTCTGAATTCCCTTGTCCTTGAACAGAGCAGTGATGGCCATGAGCTAAATGGATGGGTGGAAATGTGGGACCATCCCTCTCCTGTGGGCAGCACATCACCTTGGTCTCCTCATCCTACTCCAGACAGATGCTGGGGCTGGACTGCAGCTGCTACCTTGGGGACCTCACAGCAGCACCAAGCGTGGGAGGGCAGTGCCAGGAGGCAAAGACACGAGGGAGGCAGCGCTTATCCCACCACAGTTACCATGGCAAAAATTGTTAAACTTACTGCAGTATGTAATTTGACCAAGATGTAAAAACAGCCCTAAATCCCCCTTTTTAATATAAAATCCTAAAGGAGTAGTAAACTGTGTTTTGTATGATGCCAGCTGTAGAGAGGAAAATGCAGTAAGTTCTCCTGGTGTTTTTCTTTCTCTGTATACAAAGGTATGTTTTCTGTCACAAGAACAGTCTAAATATCCCATTAATGATTTATGTAAAATTAGCAAAACCCCTTTCAAGATAGATTACAGTATTTTGATTCGTTACTCATCAGTATGTATAATTATCATTTAACAATGTTATGAAGGACTGATGAAGGGAAGCAGGTGTTTAAACATGCGGTACCAGTAGTTTGACACAGCATTTAATTCTCTTTATTTGCACTTTTTAAAGACATCTATTCAAGGAGGGAAAACAATGAGGCACTACATAGTCATGAGTGTTTGCAAGAGAAAAGATGTTTAGTCAATTTTTGGAGCAATTATTTTTTAAGTAATATGAGAGAGCTTTTTAATGGTAGTATAACATTATATGAAGATAATGAAGGTAATGAGGCCTGTTACAATTTTAGACAGCAAGACACTGATAACCTTAGATGGGCTTTAGACCCATAAAATGTTTCTGGGTATCAGGATGATAAAAAGTACAGCTTGGTCCTGAAAAGCAAAGCATGATTTTTGAAGTCCACACACAGGAGGGTGTCGTTGCCAGGAGGCCCACAAGGAAGACCAATGTGGCCCCATGGGTGATGCAGACCCTGCCTGCCCCACACCAGGTTTAGCTGTGTCCATTACTTCCAAAAGGGTCAGCATCCATCCTGGAGAACTCTGGAGGGAAAGA
>NW_010179585.1:32769-36097 GCF_000695765.1 Mesitornis unicolor
CTCCAGAGCTTTATGTGTCAGAAATTGGGATCTTCAGAACCAAAGAATACTGTGAACTTTTGCCTAACCATCTCCTGACTCAGAAAATCCCCATTTTCCTCCAGGTATTGCTTTCTGGGAAGAGGTACTTGAAAATCTCCATGGCTATGAGCTGACCTTTACCAGTAGCAGCAGTCTTCCTGGTCACCATGGTTTGTCTTCTCATAATTATTATTATTTAGCTACCAAGTTTTAATTAACATAAATTAATAGAGTTTTTTAAAATAATCTTTATTTGGTTTAAAAAAATGTGGTGTTTTTTTTTCTCTAAGCAGACTTTGGTGTCCAAAATAAGTCAAAATGAGCTCTTTTGCCTCCTGAAGCAGCAGTTTTTGGATGGAGGTCTTGCTCGCAGGCACTTGTGTAGCCAGATGAGGCTGTCTGAAACAGTTGTGTAGTGCAACAGTGCCAGGGCTGAGCTTCCTTTGAACAGCAGTGTAACACACCTGGCTGTTTCTTCTTTGTAACTGACAGGGTGAAGTCTTACGAGGTGATTCAGGACACCTATATTTAGGGGTTTTTTTGCTCTGTTTTGTTGTGGAAGACCAGTTTCAACAGTCTGAGACAGGCTGGGTGAGTGCGGTGATAACACTGCAGCCTGAGGGCTCTTCCAGGGGTGACTGTTCTGCCTGTTGAGGGAGGAGCAGTAGAGACCTTCAAACAGGGCATCCCAGTCCTGTTGCTGTTCCAGTGGCTTTGTATCTCTTTTGTATCCCTCTTCAACTAATATTCAGTTGGTTTTGTGGTGCTTCATTTGCTCTGTTTCTGAAGAACTATCCACTGTATGATAGAAACCTATAGTTACAAACCCAGTAATCGCTCTTCTGAGAGGCAAAAGGTTTTTTGCATTGACAACTGTGCTATTGCCATTGTGACTTGCTTTAAAGGTGCCAGATCTATGCTCTGCCTTATGTTGAAAGTCATTAGAAGTGAACCTAATGATTCCTGTCAGCCATAAAATACACACATAAAAAATAAACATAAGATGATGTTTCATGATTACACCTGTGTTTCTCTTTGCCTGATAATTTTGTTTTCCCTGCACAATATTCTATTAGTCATTAAAATGGTGTCTTTTTAAAATTACTTACTTTGTGGGCACCCTTAGTATTAGTTTTCCTCTATTTACTTTGTCTACTGATTGCTGTTACATGTCATTAACAGAGAGGCTAGAATAATTGTACCTGCTGGGCCAAGCAAGCTGACATTTTTATTTAATTTCTCATTGATCACCTTGTTCAAATTCATTCTCTGCATGCTTGACAGGTGTAGAAATCTTCCACCTTGCTTTCATTAGGCAAATGTGTTTATTATTTCAAGGATAGTGCTTGAAATCTGCAAGGGAATTGCAACTTTGAGCAGGTGTGACTATCTACTGAATCGTGCCCTGGGCAGAGCCAGAGACCCTGTATCAGCTCTTCTCATTTGTCCTGGAGAAGCATCTCTCCTACCACTTAGCATGAAAGATGACCTGAGCAACATGTTGTTCTGCTCATCAATCAGTCCCTTCCACTTTTGATGAATTCATCCCCTAAGGATGAAGCCATGAGGCTGTAGTTTTCTTTGGGATAAGGTCTCCCCTTGGTTTGCCCCTGTGAGAAGTAAGAGGAAGTAAATTTAACAGTGTAGGATCTGTTTTATAGATGTTGTCTAGCTGCTAAGGACTTTTCTTTCTTAGCATGGGTGTCAAATGTTTTTATGGGGGAACCTCTTTGCTCTGTGCATGCGGTTGGCTCGCTTTTCATCTCTAGCGTGCATTGTGCCTAAACAAGCCTTTCAGCTACCATAAAGCACTATACAGAATTTGCATGCAGAGGTGGCTGTGAAAATGCCAACTCCTTTAAAGGCTGTGTTTGAGTTAAAGAAGGGGTTTGTGGATAAATACAGGTGATCAGCACTGACTTTGTCCAAGGGACCTATAACCTGGCTCATCGGTTGGCTCAGAGATGGTAGCTGCCCTGTTATTTCCCTGCAGAGTAGGTAGAGCTTTACTGCCACTCGGGTGCAGAGATCACCCCTGGAGCTCCTGGGGCTTGTGCCCAGGAGGTGCTCAGCAGAGGCGGGTTTTGGGGGAGCTGTTGCTGCAATTTTGAGTGTGAAAGTCAGGTCCCTGCTCCAAATCCTCTGTCAGGGGAGTTCAGCTCCTTGCTTCGGATGACATCAGCTGCTTTGTACAATGAGAAGTTACCAGGGTGGAGAGTTTATTTGAAAAAGTATTGTGTCAGTGATACGATATCTAGAAAAGCACCAGCTTTTGTGATGAATTATCACCATTTTGTCAGAGGGCACCAACACTTAAAAGTTAACTGGGCTGACCTCAGTGGGAGACTTTGGGCATCCTGTGGACATTCAGCCTGAAGAGCAGATCCTGCAGTGTTTGGGTCAATGTCATTTTAGTATGGCTTTTGTGTCTTCTTTAAAAAAAATCTAACTTCTCGTGACAGTTGCATGAGAGTTGATGTTTAACTTTTTGGCCTTGAAGAAATTATAGTTTGACATTAAGTTTAACTTTCCTGGCTAATGAAATTATCATGATGGAACAGCCCAAGTAAATAATAAATACAATAACTCTTCTTTGCCTGTTGTGTGCTTTTACTATTCATAATTTTTAGGACCACAGATATTAGATACACTTACGTAAGACTTAACGAACAGTAATTATCTTTTGGCTAAAGAAAAAGCCCAAACGAATGCTAAGCTGCATTATCGCTTGGCTTCTGACATGAGCTGATAATCAGATTTTCTTGCTTAAATCCATGGTGCTTGAACAATGCTACCCACTGTCTGTCCTTCCCGATATTACCCTTAATTAGAAAGAACAGAAACACAAATCTGAATTATTTCAAAATCTGGTTTCCATGGTCAGTGGTTGGAAGGGCTTAACTTTATTACAAATAAACCTGGCTTTATTTACTAATGAAATCTGAAATGCTAGGCCTGTAATAGTAGATAGTCTAATAGTATGGTGTTTACATGCTGAAAAATCTTGTGTCGGCAAAGTATTTTGTAATAAATCGTTAAGTAATTGAATTATGATTCTTTTATCCAATTAATAAAGCAGAAAAGGAGACCCATAGGAAGCCCTATACCATAGTTTAGGGCAAGCAATGACACATTGTTCTCTAGCCTCGCTCGTTGTATGTAAGACTTCTTTTTTAAGATGCATTTGGCTAATGCCTGTTCCTGTCTTTCTGTACGGTTGAGATTTTGATTTGTCTTTTTTCCTAATCCTTTGTATTTACTGGCTCCTTGTTTCTGAACACTCGAGATGGTAAAAAAGTTTTTTTAA
>NW_010179586.1:0-839 GCF_000695765.1 Mesitornis unicolor
GTGCTGGGCCTTACTGGGCTGTACTGGGATGATGTGCTGGGTTGTGCAGCTCCATACCGGGCTGTACTGGGCCATGTAGGGTTGTGCTGGGTCTTACTGGGCTGTACTGGGTTTTGCTGGGCTGTACTGGGATGTGCTTGGTTTAACTGGGATGTTCTAGGCCACATTGGGTTGTACTGGGATGTGCTGCGTCTTACTGGGCTGTACTGGGATGTACTGGGCCATGTTGGGTTTTACTGGGACTTACTGAGATGTGCTGGTCTGTACTGGGTTTATACTGGGCTGTGCTGGGTTTAACTGGGATGTTCCAGGCCTCATTGGGCTGTACTGGGATGTGCTGGGCCTTACTGGGATGTGCTGGTTCTCACCGATCTGTACTGGGATGTACTGGGCCATGCTGGGCTGTACTGGGCCATGCTGGGCTGTACTGTGCTATGTTGGGATGTGCTGGGCGTTACTGGGCTGTACTGGGCTGTGCTGGGATGTGCAGCTCCATACTGGTCTGTACTGGGCCACATTGGCTTGTACCGGGCATTGCTGGGCCTTACTGGGATGTGCTTGGTTTTACTGGGATGTGCTGGGCCATACTGGGCTGTACTGGGCCTTACTGGGCTGTGCTGCTCATGCATACTGGGATTTACTGGGATGTGCTGGGTTTTGCTGGGCTGTGCTGGGTTTAACTGGGATGTTCCAGGCTTCATTGGACTGTACTGGGATGTGCTGGGTTTAACTGGGATGTTCCAGGCCTCATTGGGCTGTACTGGGATGTGCTGGGACTTACTGGGATGTGCTGAGTCTCACTGATCTATACTGGGATGTACTGGGTCTTACTGGGCTGT
>NW_010179587.1:0-6230 GCF_000695765.1 Mesitornis unicolor
TCCGGCCGGGCCCAGGTATGAGATGCGGCTGGAGACAAGAACGCTCAGCCGATCCCTCTCCCCAGCATAATTAGCGACCACGGCTTTAAATACTAATACTATTGCTAATACGAGCACGGTGTGCATCTGTTCAGCTTCCCTCCTGCACCTTCACTGTGCAAGAGTTGCGGGAGGAAGCTGTGGAGAATGGGACAGACGGGGTGAAACTGGATGATGTGCTAGACAGAAACCATCACCTCAATAAATAATTGAAACAGTTAATTTCTGATACAAAATCCCAAGGTGGGTTGCTGCCAGACCCATATTCTGATCTGTGACCTTGAAGGCAGTAAGAAAGACCACCCATTCACCTCCTGAGTTTAATTACAGAGACATCCCGCATAAACACATGCTTTTAGTGCCTAACTGTTAAGGATGGTATTTACTTCTGCAGGTGTAAAACTGAGCAACTGAAAGCAGCCGTGGTCAGCATGAAGCCACAGCTCACGTGAGCACTTCCATGGGGACATCGCTGTGGTGTCTGCCGCTGTGGCATCAGCACAACAGCGCAGCCACGGAGCCCTGAGATCACAGACAACTGTGTCCTGCTCTCCTTAGGTAGAAGGTCTCTGCTCCCGCGTCCTGCTCTTCTCAGGGAAAGGTCTGCTTCTGTATCCTGATAGGCAGCAGCGCGTAGGTACGTGTTAAACTGAAGCGTGGTCAGAGACAGCTGTAACAGGTTTTGCACTGAGGAAGAATGTCTGCAAAGCAAACACACAGGTGGGTTTTCAAGTTATTAAGGGATGGGCTAAACACAGAGCCCTCTGGGAATGCAGGCTAATGAAGGGTTGGGCGTTCATCTGGGCACAGAGTGAAGTGAGAGAAATTTGTGTTCATTCATTTAGATCAATCAATGCCTAATCCTAGAGTTACCGTTTCATAATTGCCCTTCAAGAGCTTCTGCTTGTCTGTGATGTGACTTTCTTAAAAGTGGGTAGGTGTTCTTTGTTAGTTAAAAAGTTTTATTTTCTTTGCACTTAATTACTAGGGAATTTGAAACTGACAATTGTAATAT
Source organism: Mesitornis unicolor (assembly GCF_000695765.1). NCBI lineage: Eukaryota > Metazoa > Chordata > Aves > Mesitornithiformes > Mesitornithidae > Mesitornis > Mesitornis unicolor. The sequence continues at coordinate 1,055 of NW_010179587.1, forward strand.
CTAGGTGTGCTGAGCCAATTTCCTGTAAACTACTCCCTGGATGCCAGAGGTATGAAAGATGTTCCATTAATGTAAGCTGACATGAACAAACCACTACAGAAGGCTTCATTGTTCAGCTATTACTAACAGCTTAATTTATGATTACCTAGCAGAGATGGTGATGGCACAGTTTACCACACACTGGATTCATGTAAAACAGTGCCTTCCTTTCACCAAAACACTGCTTGTAGCAATGTTGAGCAGTGGAGGAAAGACAAAGCTAACTGCAGTCTATAAATTGACTCATCCAAATGTTAAGCATGGCTACTTTCAATTACATAATTTTTTCTTAATGTATTAATCTTTGCCCAAGGATTTGAACCTGCTATTATAAAACTTCTTCAGTTTTGTACAGTTTTAATTTATTTTTTTTCTTTTTTTTTTTTTTTTTTTAGTATGTGTCATATTGCTGTTCAATAAGCAGACAGGAAAAAGAACTCCCAGGAAAGAAAGCTGAAGCAAAGATAACAACCTTTCCTGGGACCACCACATTGGGTTTGTGTGCAAGCTCAGCAGCAAGACCCCAGCTTCCTGGGGTCTGAAAAGAAGCACTGTGCAAGAGACACAGCAAGACTGCTTTCACCTTTGCGGTATTTATGTAAGTCTTATTACATCGTGACTACATTTCAATACCGACTTACTGTGTTGCTCTCCTGTTCCCTATAAACCTCTCACCCAAGGAAAGCTCTTACTAGGAAGAATTCAATTGCAGTCTGTACAGGGAGTGAATCTCTGATCTCTAAGGGGATTCAGAGAAATAATCTCAGTTCAGTGTAGATCTTGCTCCCTTCCAATGCTAGCTTAAACCTGAGATGGAAGGGTACTGTAAATCTGATCATAAAACATCACTAAATATATTAATATACATATTACTATTTGAATATAGAATTAGATATTACATTGGAATATAGAAAGTCATCATATAGAGAAATTCAAATTTTGACCGCAATCTCAGTCTATTAATGAGGCCTAAGATCCTCTTCAAGAAGGAGCCTCATTCCTCACATCTTAGACCAAAGCTTGCTTCAAATCCCTTAGTTTTTAGACAATGTTTCTCTCACTACAAGAGGGACCAGGTCTGTTTTTAACCTTAACACTGCAGTCCTATGGCAAAGTAGCCATATACTTCTAACACCACTGCCCTGCTTCCCAGCCTCCCTGAAATACCTCCTGGACCCTTCTCTAAAACACTTCTCCCGTCAAGCTGCTGTTGAGACTTTCTTGGCTTTACTCTCTGCATTGTAACACACTTGTTACAGACTCTGCAGGACTGCTTATAGAAGAGCTCTGTGACTGCTTAGTGGTTACCCCTCAGATCCTGTTAGAAGCAACAAAGTGCATTGGATGGCTAAGATTGTGTATTATATGAGAAAGTCGCCAAATGGCAGAGTGGAGAGAGAAACATGTTTTTTCATCCTGCAAGAATTTTTGAATTGTTTTTTCACATTAAAATAGAATAATGGGAATCTTAAACTGTTTTGTGAGTTGCAAAACTTTTGAATTATGTTAATTTACGTCTTGATAAGGGTAAAGCATTTCATTTAACATTAGGGCTTTTAGTTTTAAAATTAAATTAGCATTTAACAAAGTATATCTGAACCATTGTCTTTTCAAAAAGTGAAAACAACATATTCTGACAATTTCAAAACAAAATTCAGATGAAATAAAAAAGCTGGCAGAAGATTACTTTTGTTCTCTAGAAAAGAGCTTTTCATTTGCACAAATTGTGATTTTGCCACACAAAAAGCATCCAACAGAGAGAAACAGCAACAGTCTTAAATCTACAGGTTCACAGGACTTTGTGCCCCCTTTGCTACCAGCCAGTAGGACAGGTGTTTTAGTTTGAGTCTTGTATATTTTGAACTAGCCGGGGAGGGAAGAGCACACTTCATGTGTTTATAGGAGAATTACTCTGCCCAAAATAACTCAAAATGTGTTTGTTACCCATAAAAATAGATGGTGCCATCATCTACTTCAACTGTATATAATAGGAAATGCTATTTCATACAGAATCTGCATATGTTTCTATGGAACATTATTTTTGTGAGAGGAAAGCAATGAGACAAGAATGTGCCTTGCTCTTCAGGAACTGGGGAGGACCTCACTGGAGGAATAGCAGAAGATTATTAGGAGGAGGGTAGACTGGATATTAGGAAAAATTTTTTTCACTGAAAGGTTTGTCAAGCATTGGAACAGGCTGCCCAGGGAAGCGGTGGAGTCATCATCCCCGGAGTTATTTAAAAGACATGTAGATGTGATATTTAGGGACAGTTGGACTCAATGATCTTAGAAGTCTTTTCCAACCTAAATGATTTTATGATTCTGTGATTATCAGTGAGTTAAATCAGCTTATCTCAAAGGAGGAAAAGAGCATTGGAATCAACATGTGTTTTCTTGTCTACCATCGGTTTTGCTTTGAACTTCATAATCTAAACCAAGAAAGTTTGATCAGAGCAGGGTGACATGTTAGCAGAATGTCTCAGCAATGTAGCAGTGCACAGAAAGTCTTACTAGACAGTTACAGCTGTTAGGCTGAAAGCAGTTACAAAAAGACAAAAAGGAAAGTCTAAGTATCCAAAAATTACAAAAGCTTTGAGACAACTACTGCTGTAGTATGCTACCTCAAAGAAAAAGTAAATTAAGTGTGGAGACATATAACTTTGCAGCAATTAATACTTTGTGCAGTCTTAACAGCTATCTGAAAACAGTGCCCTTTTACGGAGCTTAAACACAGCCTTTTACTTCTCAGTAATGTACCATAAAAACGCACATGCTTTGTGGATATGTTGAGAGTGACAGGCATTAAGAATACAGTGAGGCTGATGACCGCTAGCAGAATCCGTGGCATTAATGTAATTGTTTCCTTCTGGTTGGTTTGGTTTTCTTTCAGCTAGTAAAATAGAAATTATGGCAGAAGCCTATGATACAGGAGACATCTTGAGGCCCTTGGTGTTCCGTCTCCATGAGAATGTCCCTGCAATAGTGCGTGAGGTTTTACTGGAACGCGGCTGGACTGAATTTGACAAAAAGGAGCAGGATGACACAGACTGGAACCTGTACTGGCGAAACTCACCTTTCCGTATGACAGACCACCACAGCATTAAACCATGGCAGAGGCTCAACCACTACCCGGAAGCTGTCTGGATCACCAAAAAAGACAATTTGGCGAGGCATCTGAAACGCATGAAAGGAGCATATGGATCAGCTCTGTATGAATTTAGTCCAGTGGTATTCATCATGCCCAATGACTATGCCAAATTTATAGCAGAATACAGGAAGGAGAGGCAGTCAGTAGGCAGAAGACCTAGCTACTGGATTTGCAAGCCTGTGGATCTCTCCCGTGGAAGGGGCATCCTCATTTTCCAAGACATTAAAGACTTAGTGTATGACTGCACAGTCATTGTGCAGAAGTACATTAGCAACCCCTTGCTCATTTCAGGGTATAAACTGGATCTGCGCCTCTATGTGTGTGTCACCAGTTTTTGCCCCCTCACCATTTACACTTATGAAGAAGGACTGGTGAGGTTTGCGACTGAAAAGTTTGACCTTGGTTCTCTGGACAATGTCTATGCACACCTAACAAACACCAGCATCAACAAACATGGGGCTTCATATAAAAAATATAAAGAAGGGATTGGCCGTGGCTGCAAATGGACATTCAGCAAATTTCGTTCTTACCTTCGAATATTTGGGGTTGATGACATGCTCCTGTGGCAGAAGATCAATAACATAGTGATTCTCACCCTGCTTGCCGTAATCCCCTTACCAGTGGCTTTCAATTGCTTTGAGCTCTTTGGCTTTGACATCCTGATTGATGACAAATTCAAGCCGTGGCTTTTAGAAGTCAACTACAATCCAGCCTTGAGTTTAGACTGTTCCACTGATGACACTGTGAAAAGAAAACTTCTTCACGATATTGTTGAACTGCTGAACTACAAGCAGATTGACACTTTGAGGCAAAACCAAGTGGCCGGGGTAAAGGCTGGCAGAAGGCGAGTGCCCTGGAGCACAGCTGGTGAGAGCGCTACTGAGGAGACTCCTGGCTTATTCACTTGCCGAAGCATGGCTAAATGTATTTCTGCTTCTTCTGTACAGCCTGCCCTGCAGGCTGCAAGAAGATCAATTCGTAAGGTGGCTTCCCTGACCAAGAAAACTGCCAGAGCACACCCAAGAGAAACACTGACTTCCCAGCTGCGGGAAAGGTTGAACACGCCAAAAACACCCTCCCAAGCAAAAGCTGAACCTAAAAATGAAGAGCTCCCAGGAGCTGGACATTCACCACACAAGTCTGCCCAACTCAGACGCTGGTTACCTACACCTGACTTCTGCAACTACAAGTTAACCACACCCCCCTATTTCTTCTCTGATAAAGACCAGAGGCCTATCCCCCGTGTAGGAGATTTTGTCCTTATTTTTCCTTTCAATGAAGCTGCACTTCAAGCTTCCAGGAATGGAACAGATATAAAGAGCATCATAAAGGAAATAAACAAACTGGTCAGCCAGCAGTTACCATCAAAACAGCAGAACACAAATTAAAGAGTAGGCTATTTACATTCTGTGTAACTTCTTTATGTTTGGTTATATAGACATACCATAAATGACAACTTTAGCGGGAAGGAGGTAGATGTACACTGAAACTGTATTAGAAAGAGAGATATCTCAAACAATACACAATTTAAAAATTGTAATTTAGCAATTACCTTGAAAGATTATTTTTTAAAATTAGAGTACTAATTTTTAAGTAATTCTTGCAATATTAAAGTAATCCCAGAATAAAAATGGAGAATTGCATTTCTCAAAACATCCTCAGAAATGCCAGTCTTTGTTTATTATTTTCTTCAGCGTTCTTTGCCCCTTTCCTTTCCTTTCCTTTCCTTTCCTTTCCTTTCCTTTCCTTTCTTTTCTTTTCCTAAGGGCACTTTATGACTTGAAAAACCGGTCACTTTACACCAGGATGTATTCAACATGCACTCCATTTACAAAGGTACGGGTAATATGCATGACACAAAACTATCATGTCTTTGAAGAATCCAGCGAGCTTCGCGACATTCATTTCCAGAGATTAATTTTACATTGTATAAAACATCAGTATGAAATAACTTCATATATATAATAATATGAATATATTTTATATTAT
>NW_010179588.1:0-19499 GCF_000695765.1 Mesitornis unicolor
CTCCATTCACCACAACTCTCTGTGCCAGTTTTTAACCCTGCAAAGCGTATGCCCGTCCAAGCCATGCCCAGCCAGCTTCTCCATGAGGATGCTATGGGAGACGGTGTCAAAGGCCTTACTAAAGTCCAGGTAGACAACATCCACAGCCTTCCCCTCATCCACCAAGCAGCTTACCTCATCATAAAAGGAGATAAGATTAGTCAAGCAGGACCTGCCCCTCCTGAACCCATGCTGACTGTGCCTGATCGCTTGGTTGTCCTGTAACCTTCTGATGAATCAGGCCAGTTTTAAACTTTAAAATTTAACTTTACTGATTTCACTCTTTGAGCATGTGCTTATTACTGATGACAATTTTTTACCATAATTTCTGATTGACAGTGTCAATCACCCACACTACATATAGAAAACACTTAGTTTTTAATCATTCTAATTTCACTGTGAATATAATATACCACAGAGGGGATGCAGGGTCATGGACTCAGGTGTCTGTGGTTCTTGGTGACTTTTAGTGGCCAAGGTGTGGATGATCTAATTTAAAGCTCCTAGAGAGATAGGTGGGCTTGTTTCATTTCTTTTCTGTTTAAGGCTGTTTATGTCTAATGCTTGTATGCCCTTGCCTCCCTCCTTTACTTTTGATACTGTTTTTTTTTTTTTGTCTTAGTAGTCTCCTCCTTGTATACTTGAGAAGCTGTACTACCTGTTTGAAATGTCATGCTTCATCTTTCTTGTTCCTTGTCTGGCAACTTCTTCCTTCCAGCTCCTACATGCAACTAAACCCATCTGTTTTGATCTTTTTGACAATAACATTGCTTACGTATTTATGTAAAACTGTGTCCGAGTATGCCATTACAGTGTTACAAAATCCTTATAAATTATTGTTAGCTACACTGTTTTAGTACACTTAAATTCAGGTTCAAGACTGATATTAGTCAGCTTGTTAGCTTATTTGCATTGAGACTGCTTTCTGTTATTTTATGATGAAAATATAGAAACATTTTAGTTGTCAGTGATCCTTGAAGGTCATTTAACTCAACTTCCTACTCCAGTCAGAGCTATCTGAAGTTACACCAGGTTACTCAAGGCTTTTTGTACTGAATCTGGAGTACCTCCAGGATGGATATTCTGCAGCCTCTCTGAGCAACTTTCTCCAGTATAATACCATCTTGTATTGTGGAGTTGTTCCTTATATCTACTCTAAATTTCTATTGGTGATATTTGGGTTCACCTACCATGGTGCACTTTTGAGAAGTGTATCCCTTCATCTTCAATATAAATTATCAAGTAACCGAACACATCCTTGTTTTCTCTTTAGGCTGAACAAATTCAGATCTCTGCCTCTCCATGTACATAATTTGCTTCACCGTTATGACCACCTTCGTGGCCTTCTGCTGGATTCCCTCCAGTTTGTCAATGTCTCTCTTATACTGTACAGTCTAGCTCTGGAAACCATATTCTTGGTTAAGCTACAAAAATATCAAGAAGAGGGAAATAATTATTATTTTTGACCTGCTCATATGCTTTACCTTGTGTAGCTTAAAATGCATATTTGTAAGATGTAATTCACACTTTCAATTAAGTGGATTGCAACTACATAAAATTTCTTCTCTTGGTCTGATATCCAAAGGGAAAGGGGACTGAAAACATGCCTAATATGTGCATGTATAAACATGCATTGATTTCAGTATTTCTACTAAAGGAACTGAGACAAACTTATAGACCTGTCAGCTGTACAGTTGGATTTTTATATAGCCTTTTGTCTAGGCTTTTAGTTGTTTGCTTGCTCGGTTGGAGAAAACACTTTCTCCTGCCCTGACTTTCCCCTTTACCATTGTGTCTGTGATAACATAGTCTAATCACAGTGGATACAATCCAAGTGAGTTTTCATCTGTGAACTGAAGCCTATTAAAGGAAGACAACTTGTTGTGTACTGAAACACTTATATCTGTGTACCCTGTATGTTAACAGAAGATAACAGATGCTGTGGTGATGGATATGATGTAAGAATCAAAACTGGAATGGATTGTATATATTATTTTTAGGATATATGTATTATTTTTAAATATACACAAAAAATGCAAGGAATACAGGTCTTAAGAGTGAAATTCTGGATATTTCTCTTTTTAAAAATCAAAAAAGATTATTTAATCAATATTATTGATTGTCTTTGACATGTCACAAAGTTTTCTTGTACAAATTGTTGTAAAAAAATTATTGTAAAAATAGTTGAAAGACTTAGGGGTTGGACTAGATGAGGTCTCTTCCAACCCAATATTTATTTTCCATGATACCAATGCAGACATAATAATTTATTGTAATTTGGCAATGCCTAGTCTAGTTCATTTGTTATACTGTCACATTATTCTTTGTAAAAATCCATGCTCTGTAAAGTGATTTGTTCTAATTGTAGGAGAAAACATGCATTTAAGGCAGGAAGATATTTGGTCCTCTGTCTTCCTTAACTCCAGAGCACTGTGTCTCTCACTTTAAACTTCTGTATGTGTTAGCTGTAAATTGAAGTATGTGGAATTTCTCTAAGAAGTGTGAAATCAAGTTCCAGTTTTGCAAGTGAATATTTTTCCCCTTAAGCAGAAAATACAGTGTAGACGATGCATGGTCAGCAAACCAATAAAATCTTACATTTTTTCACAAGCAAGTAAGTTAAAACACAAAGAAAAGACCACATAAATATATGAATGTTCTAGGCCACATTAGAAAACTGCATTCTGTCATTGAAAGCAAAGATTCTAGTTCATTAATATCTAGTTGATATCTTTCAGAATTGTGAAGAATATGTCATCTGCGTTTGTCTGCAAATTGTTGAAGAAACAGAGAGCTCTCTGCTTTTGTCTGTAACCACAGCTGGAGGCAAGCCTGAGGTTAGTAGGGGAGTAATTCTGATGACCTCATCATAAGCTTTATTGGCTAGTTGTAGAAATCTCTAGACCAAAACACTTGGGGCATATTTCCCCCTAAATAACAGTCAAGCTGAAGTGAAGCATTTGCTATGAAAAATTGGATTTCTTCCCACACTGCAATATAAATGTGAAGAATGATCCACCAGAGCTAAATTTGTATCACACAAGTTACCTCCTGTAACTTGTCTGTAATTTCAATTGTAGATACAAATTATATTTGTATCTTTAGCTGGTTAACTACTTCCATCCATTTTTAGTAATTATTTGTTTCAATGAAATTATAGCATTGATTTAACTACTGAACAAACACAGTAATAAAAGAGCCTCTGAGTCTTAGAGTTTGTGTCTAAATGAGAAAAACAAAAGGAATCTTGTTATCTCCCATTTACAGATAGGGAACTGAAACACAGAAAAATTACTTAGTTTGCAAATGTTTTTCATCGGAATGTATATATAATGCAGTGATGCACAAAGCACAGATACTGTAACTAGCTCTGAGCAAGATATCTCTAGAATCAGAACTTGTATAGATTTCTCCTGAATGAGATAGCTCTAGAATGAAAAACATTATAGTATTATGATGGACAAAACTATGCAGTAGTATAGATTATAGTTATCGTAAGATATGAACTAGCAGCCTTGTATCTTTCCATGTACATGCAGGCTTCATGCCAGGTAATCATACTTTATGAGTAGCAAGCAATAATAACTGAACCTAAATCTCAGATATCAATTTCCATAACACCATATTCTAATGCTACTTCCAAGTCCTCAGATTGCAATACTTTACTCCTACTGTATTTTGTTAAAAAAAAAAAAGAAAAAAAAAAGATTTCTTGAGTTCTGATAAGAAAAATTTTGTTTTCAACTTCAGAAGAGATTCAAAGCTACAAATTTAGCAAACACAGACATATGTACTATTCTTATACTAAATAACCAGGTTATAATGCATAGCTTTGGCCCTAGCATTTTTTGTTTTAGACAACTCCCTTCTGAGGTAATTTTTTGTGAAAACAATTCTCAGTTAACTGATTTTCTTCACTGTACCTCACTTTGGACTGTGTAGATAGGGTGCTTGTAAGTAGTGGAAAGTGTTCCTGCAAATGTAAACATTGTCATATAGGAGAGTGTTTTATACATAATTTATGTAGTTAGGTGATGTTTTGTATGTGTTTGCAGATGGCCAATAGGGATAAATCATGCATATACAGGAGTGATCATGGATCAGCTGGACTGAGCAAAACAATGGCTGTGGGGAGTCTTGCCTGGTCCAACTGAAGTTGCTATTGCAAGGACCAACACATCTTCCTTACACATTTAGAGAGCAGCCAGCTGTCCTCTTTGAGAAACTTGATACCCTATGCCAAGATCCCTCTTTTTTAACCTTATATGTGTGCAATAGGACAACAAGGAAAATGGACATGGATGCTATGTTTTGTCTCTTTGTTCCTTCTAGATACTCAAAATTAAAGTTCTGCTTCAGTTGGTTCCAGGAGCCAGAACTAATAGATCTGCAAATATGAGGAATACATGACTGACTTTATCAGAAAGTGAAGAATTAATTCAGTTACGTTTATTTCCTCGTGAGAATGCAGTGAACTCTGAGAGTTAGAGCACACCTTTATTTTCTGTTCAGATCTATTTTGTTGTGTTTTGTGGTGTTTTGTTTTGGTTTGGGTTTTTTTGGGGTTTTGTTGTTTTTTGGTTTTTTTGGGCTTTTTGTGTGTGGTTTTGGTTTTTTTTGTTTTTTTTGTTGTTGTTGTTGTTGTTTTGTTTTGTGGTCCTTGAAATCTAATTCTATTTCTCTGATTTATACTTCTTTTATTCACTTTTTGCTTTTCTGATACTACTGCTCTTTTGTGTAGAAAAACGACAAAAACTTTCTTCTGATTTGCTTTCGGTAGGGTTTTTTTTCTTGGCTTAGCCACATTGTCCAAATTCCAGCTACAACTTATCCCACCTGAACTTTTATTTCTTCATTTGCATAGTTTGTCACAATGAAGAGTTAACTACATAGTCTTTCTGAAGCCAATTCAAAATTTTCAGCATCTAATTTAGTGTTATTCTTTTATGTAGAAAAGAATTGTGGGAATGGTCGAGTTTCGGTTTGATTACAACTTCAACCTTGATGAGTCCGCACTCTGTCCTTGAGCCAAGAAAGCTTGTGGAGTATACAATGTTGCAGAAGAAAACCACTGAAGTCAGTGTGTGGTATGCTGTGCCCTACATTGCTTGCACCAACCAAAGCTGTGTGCGTCCCATTGCCTGAACCAGTTGTGAGGGAGTTCAGCTGCGTGAACACAGGGTTTGAACCAATGGTAACAGCTTTGCCTGCATGTGGACAGTTAAGAAGCACAAGTCCATGCCTTAATTGCCACAAGAATAATATACAAACTCACAGATTTAGGACTTTAAGTGACATAACCTCAGCTTTGGTAATGGATTACTTTACAATATTCTGTAACTTGTCAAAACATATAACTTAATTAACACTATACAGGACTTTTTATCATCTATGACATGCATACCTTAAATTTTATCAATGTTCAAAACTACTGACAATATTTTTCTTTTATAACTCCCACTGACAGGCCTCAGACACTGGAGAAGTGAAAGCTATTAATTTTTTCTGCTACTAGGCTGAAAAATATGGAGGCATAGGGAATAAATACAGACTGTTCAAGCAATGATTTTTTTTTACTGAAGTTGTAAATGCAGCTGAAGCAATCTTGTTCAAAGCCTTCTTTTAAGAAACACCCTTTTTGTTGTTATTATTTTTGTTGTTGTCACAGTTTAGACCCAGTGCCTAACTCAGCACCACTAAATGCCCCAGAAAGGGGGCTAGTCAAAATAAGGACTGCGAGGGCTTCTCACCACTTAAACAGTCACGGGCAAAAGACAGACTCATCATAGGGAGAGAAAAAAAACAAACAATAAAACCCAACAACAAACCACCAAACCAAACCAAATAAATCCCAATTTTAATTTGTTACCAACAACATCAGAGTAAAGCAGTGAGAGATACAACCAGATCTTAAAGTCAAACACCTTACTCCCACCCCTCCCTTCTTCCCGAGCTCAGCTTTTATTCCTGGTTTCTTCACCTCCCCCCTTTTGCCCAGAGGCACAGGAGGATGGGCATGTTGGTTCCAGTCAGTTCATGCTATGCAGTCTATTATCACTCCTTCCTCTTCTGAGGGTACAGGAGAACACCCTTTCCCTCTGTTTCCACGTGGCGGCCCTCCCACACGAGAAAAACATCACAGAAGTTCAATACGGGTCTGCTCACAGCTGCAGTTTCCCTCACGCACAAACTGCTTCAGCTCAAGTCCACAAAGTTCCAACCTGGGTCTGCCCACGGTCACAGTTCCCTCACACACGAACAGCTCCAGAGTCAGGGCTTCTTCAGGGGCAGCCACCTGCTCGTGTTGCTCTGCCCCCACCAATGGGTGAGCTTCTACTGGCTCCAGGTGGGTCGACGTGAGGCATGGGTTGCAGAGGAAACTGGTTCTGCACCCTTCCCATCTCCCCTCTCCTTTCTTCTTTCAACTGACCTTTGGTGTTTTTTAAAGTTGTTCTCCTCAGGTCCCACTCCCTTCTTTGCTGCAGGTCCCTTCTGACGGTTCTGAAGAGATCCCGGCTCTCTCTTTTGGGCTGGAGCTACAGTGGGGCTTAAGCCTAAATTTGGGCCGGGGCACCCACCCCTGGTGCTGGTCAAGACCAGTGCAAGAGAGAGAACATGTGTGTCCTCCACCTCTCTCCTTAAATACATGAATTTGCAGGGGTGCTGATTGGCTTGGCCCTGGTCAGAGGTGGCTCTGACACTGGAAAGCAGGGAGCTTTTCAGGTAGCTTCTTAAAGGACTATCTCCATAGCCTTCCATCACTACCAAAATAAAAACCAAAAACCTCTCACAGAAAAACCCAATACAGTTGTCATCATCTTTATCACTGTCCTTTATAATATAGAAGAATCTAAATTTCATCTGGACAGTGTGTATTTCACTACGTTAAATAAATATCTAAAGATCATATTAGCCCTTTTTCTAAAGAGTGTACAAGGGAATAAGCTTTGATCTCTATCAATGACTGTCACATGGAAGGAATTTCCTGTTTGCCTATAAGCATACAATTTGGGACCATTCTTTATAATCCAATTTTTAATTTTAAAAAGTAATAAGATCATCTAAGGTCAGACCAATATCCACTTACTCATAGTTCTGAGTAGGAATCAATGCCACTGCTTATGGAAGTAAATTCTCTCTAATGTGATCACATACAGTGCTCACAGCCTGTTCTATGAATGTCAGCATCATATTAATTAATTACTTCTGAAACATTGAACAAGCTACATGACTTTGAGATTTCAAAACAAACTGAAAAAAAACAACAGAGAATCTAGAATAATATTAAATAATAATAAAAAACAATGGTAATGCGGAGGTGACATAAAATGTGAAAAAGTTCAGTAAAAATACAAGAAAAGTAGAAAAGGACACATGATATTTAGAGGAGCAGAATAATTTTTATTCTCATGGTTATATTTGTTATGAATCACAGAGTATTAGGAGTTGGAAGGGACCTCAAAATGATGTTTTGTTGTGAGGGAGTAAATAGTACACAACTGTAGAAATCCTACCTGAATAAATGTGTGTTCCATTTGTGTACTATTTCTGTATAATTCTGCTCATTGGTATAATATTATGAATTCAGTTTTGTTCTTACTTAAATGCATAGGCAATCTATTTTTCTTGGTATAATCCTGACATAAATATGTATCCAAATGTTTGATTGATGATGTTTTTGATCCAAATCTCTTCCCAGATGTCAGTGTTGTATGTCACTGTGAAAAAAACAAACAACAAAACATAGTAATGATAAGAAGATTTTCTGATTAAAACAAATCAACATTTAAATGCATTTGTTTCATATTAGGATTACTTGATTTTTTAAAAAGTTTTGTTGTTCAATATTGGTGTTTGGCTTTGTTTCCTCCCTCATCCAGCATTATGTGAGGAAGAGGTCAATTGCAAAATGATCAATATTCTATTTGTTACTGACATGAAAGACCCTGAATCAAGACCTTGGATAAGACAGAGCAGGACATGAACCAAGAATGAACTTTCACCATGTGATTTAGGAAAATAAAGCTATTCGTTGCACTCAAAATTTTACTCAGTTGTAGTGTATTTCTAAGGAAGGAATTGATTTCACTAAAACCACATGAAAACATATTTTTGGAAACTTCTCAGATGGTTAGAAACTCAAAGAAAACCGCAAATACTTGGCCAAATGTTTATTCAAATTAGGTTTTAACCTTCTGTGGGAGCTCATTTACTCATGATTTTTCCAGGTTACTATGAGTTAGGTTTCTAGTGGCGACTATCTTCCCAGCAGACTATAGTGCCATATATAAACAACTTCTGAACTAACAAAGAAGCAAATAAAAAAAACCCCAAACAAATCCAGAGCCTATCATGGATATATTATTCTCTGCTACCTTGTTGATGACCAAAATCAGTAGAAAGTGTTAAGTGTCCCTATGAAATAATGAATCAGAAGGACATTTGATATTAAGAGACCTACTTAAATGGAAATGTTTTAGGAATTTTCTAACATCAACACATTATTTATTGAAAATATTACATTAGATGAAATTTTGGAACATAATACTAGAATTGAAATGGAATGTAAACATCAGTACATTGTGTATAGTATAAGCATTAACAGCAGTTGTCAGAATGTATTACCACATTTGCCATCTTAAAACAAAATCAGTGAGAAAGAGAAAATAATACTGTTAGGATTAAAATTATGTTTATGATGTCTAAAAATGTCACACTGGCAACACTAAGGTTCCTTATTTAGTCAAAACACAGGCAAATCATAGCTTGTGCAACTACAGGACTAAATTAAAGCAATACAATAAAGAGGAGTCATAGGTATACAATAAAGAGAAGTCAGCTCCGTTGTCTTCATTTCAGCAATCTAGAATTATTCTGCAGCCAGGCAATCTTTGAGTAGTGACAGGCAGCCAAGGGAAGGAAAAAAGAGCCTTTCTATTCTTTCAAAGAAATGCATAGAAGTTCTGCTAGAGCAGTTACTTCTAAAACTAGGGTAGAATCATACATGTGCTAAACATTCAGAAATACAGATTATTATTTTTTTTGGACTAGATTTAATGTTTTCTTATAAATGTGAAGGATCAGAGTGTTGCACAATCAGAACATGGGGTGCCTGTAAAGATCTTCTCTCCCTGCAGTATTCCTCGATCACGTTACCCTTCTCTCTTGTTAGTAATGCTGTGATTCAATCACAGTTATGCTGTGATTTAATTTTGTCTTCTTTTTTTTGACCCCACGAGTCTTCCATCCTAACATCAGATATCAGATCAGATTATTTCTACTAAGGATTTCTTGAGCTGCTTGCCTGAAAAACAGGGAATTACTTTCCTCCTTTTTCACCTTTTCTTTCTTTTTTCTGAGCTCAACAAGTAATTTAACACAAATTTTTCAATGGAAAGCAAACAAATAAACAACAAAAACAGACTAGGATACTGACCACTTCCTGTTTAAAATGAAAGCTAGAGACATTTTTTTTTCAATACTTTGAGGAAAGTATAGGTGCTCAAGTGCTGGAATTGCTTTCAGATCACAATTTTAGCCTCACAGGGGTAACTTACGAAGTTTCCAAACAGATAACTGTGTCTAAGAAGAAAATGATACTTCAGATATTCCCTTTTACATCTTCTACTCTCTGGTTTAAGCTTCTTTCTGTGTTGTATTCTGACTCAACTTCCTAGCTGTGAAACTACTTTCTCTTTATAACAGTTAGCTAAATGTGTGTTGAATTTGTACTGTAAATTCAGCCAATGATTTCAGCTTTATCACTTGTAGATGCTATATTTCTAGGGAGACAGAGTAAATATCAAAAAGTCAGGTATGTTTCTGGATGTAGTTCTTCCCAAAAAGCATATTAATCAAAATAGTTACAGTTATACAGACTTCCCTACCCCTATATCCCTGCACACATACACACACATAACTAAGTTCTTGTATTTAGAGAAAAATCATATATTTTCATATATATGGAGATATTCATAAGTACATAGACATATTACTAAATTCAATATGCAATGTAACATTGATATATATGTGCGTGATACCTCATGTAAAAATATTGCTAATTTTTCTTCTATCTGTCCTTCTATATCTAGAAAACATTCTTCCTTTTTGATTTTTTTCTTCTAAAACACTGCTTAATGTTGGACACCCAGCAACATTTCCTTTGTATCTATTGCATTCGAAAGAATTGCTCTTTGCTGGCATAATTTCTAAATTAATATAGTCAATAACAAGCAGCAAAATGTTCAAGCAATTAATCAGTAAAATGAGTAGAACATATACACAGTTGATAGATTTAGATACTAATGACTCCATTTATAAAATAATTTTATAATATTTTAATGCCAAAATGCATCAGTTCTCTTCTCAAGAAGAGTATCAGACTTCAAACAGAATAGCTTTCTACCATTTTCCACTAATTTGATGCTTTGTTGCACATTTATTTATATATCTATGTTTAAAAGTGGTGTTTAAAGCACAACTACTTCTAAATGGGAAAAAGCAGAGAGAAAACGTATACTCATTAAGCTTTTTATTTTTCACTTTATTGTTCTTGAGGCTTGTGCTAAATTTTTCATTTGTCATTTATCAAAATTTGGTAATAGTGGTTAATTGTTTATAGTTTTCCCAGGAAAATTATGATTAAGACCTTTTATCTATAACTATCTCCAATGACGCCAACATACATATCCATCAGTGATGGATAAATCTGTTTTGTTTTCCTCTGAGTCCCATCACACTTAGAGGTTGAGATTAAAAGGAGGTTGACCTCTTCTTCATGACTTAGTTACTTTAAAAACAAAACAAACAAAACAAAAACCAACCACAAACAAACTAACAAAAAACCAACCCAAACAACTTCTTGCAAAACTGAGGGAGAAATGTGGAAGAAAAAAAAAAAAGGAATTCTTCTCACAGATTTTTAATGGAAAGGTGGAGAAGTGAGCATTTTTTAAATAAAGTTCACACTGTTGCCCTCCAGTTTTCATTTTAGCAGAAATACAGTCCTCACATAACTGGCGAAGGCTTGTCTGTATTTAACTATTCCTGTAATATCACCAGACTCAGTCAGTTGTGTCATTTTCTAAACACATGATCAGTGCTGCAGAACAGATAGTGAAAGCTTGATATATTTTTGCCGATAAAGAAAGCTTAAAATGTTTCCAAGAAACTGCTTGTCAGTCCTGCCCAGTCAGTTAAATAGCACAAAGACCCGAATGCACTCTGTGATCCCTATTTTGAGGAAAATTAGTAAACGTTAACAAAATCACTGGTTTTTGACTCTTCACCTTCCAATAATAAATTTACTAAGGATTATTAGGATTTGATTGTTTCATTTTTGGAAGGAAAAAAATCCTGATTTTCCCTTGTAGGTGTCTCTATAATAACTGTATTTTCCTTCCACTGCGCTATGGATTCTAGCTGCAATGCTACTTGATGAAACTGTCCATCATGTGAACATAGTACTGTTTGCTGTGAGGCCTGCTGTTTTGAGTCTATGGATTTTACTATGCTATCATCTTCTACATTTTACTCCATTAAAAAATAAATTTCATCATTCATCATGATCTTTCTTACTCAATTAACCTTTCAATTTCATACACTCAGTCATTTTGCCCTTGTTGATTAGAAACAAAGACAAAACTTTTAGCTCTTTCTTCAACTGCTGCATAGAAAAGTTTGGTTCAACAGACTCCAAGAAGTTGTTTGATGATCTGTTACTGATTTCTGTATCTGAATATGTCTCTTCCATTATTTATGGAGGTATAGCTGGTAGTTCACAACCCGTGACTGACTGCACAACTTTCTGGTTTCAGCTGATTACAGCAACTATTTCTGCACTGGGTACAACTAACTGCTTCACAATATATCTCCAATTTGTAATAGTGTCATGGTAGGTGTTCTAGGGACAAGCTAGTCACAGACATCATTCAGATTAGTTATTTGCTTCTTTTATTGCAACAGAACCATTCATGACACATATTAATCATTACATTAGAAACAAACAGCTTGCAGCAGTCCAAGTCCAAATAATTTTGGTGACATATTTCCTTTACGTTATTTTAACTGGTTTCCTCTGCACTATATCCTTTGCTACTAGTTATAATGCATCTGTAGTTTAAATTTTAATTGCATAGTTATTTTACCTGTAACCCAAATATGAATCAGCTTTAATCAGCAGGAGACACTAGGTAGGCAGCTCATTCTATATATTTCTGAATGCTATATTTTTTGCTGTTTTACAGTCAGCAGGCACTCATTCTTACAATAACACAGGTGTAGATCTTCATTACTCTTGTTAGATTTTTGTTTAGTTGCTTGTCACATTTAAAAATAATTCCTCACTTTTCTAACTTCACAAATTAAGCTTCCAGGTTTTTAACATCATATGGCATTGAATTTTAGTCTATGACTCACTGTATTATTTTCATTAATAAATATTTTAGTATTTAAATCTCCCTTTAGCATCAACCTCATGATTTGATCTTGATTTATAATCTTTTCAGTTTTGACGGTGGTATTTATGTCCTTGTGTCCTTTTTTACACGACTCAGACACAGTTGTATTATTAAACTGTGGGTCATGGTGTGATACTTTAAAACTTTTATATGTCTCTCCTTCTTTTTTCCCTTGTTAGTTTTTCCTAAACCATATGTATAGCAGTAGTCAAATTTAAGTAATAGTATTCCATTCAATTATGCACAAAGATTTTCGGGCTTTATATTCAAAGAACTTTGTCATCATCTTAACCTTGGAGGGAGTGGTCTGTGGTCTAGTGAAAAGGAGACAAGGGTTTTCTTGATGGAGTTAAAAAAATGAGGAGAGTTTTGCATATGAGTAGTTCCCAAGGAACACGACTGGATGCAGATTTGCAATGCTAATTCCTATTTCGAGAAAGCAACCTGAAGATGTGGGATTCCATGTTTAGACTGGTAGTTATGGAATGTCTGTCAATTTGTCAGAGAAAACTTTGCAACAAGTTAAGTGCTGGGTAGCTATATACATATTCGGGATAATTTCTATGTAGTCTTGTATACTTTTATATGCCCTTGGAACTGTGTAGCTCACTTCGGATTTTTTTAAAACGTGACTGCTTTTTTTTCATTCTAGACAGTCCTATTTCCTTGTCTGCTTATTTCTTATTCATAGATATGTGTTACTTTTGTACACTGAACTTGTGAGTTTTATGGATTATCTTTTTCCTATGCATTTTGAACTGAGTTCAATCAGTACTGACTGGGATCATCTGGCACAGTTGCAATAGAAATAAAAGATATTCACCTTCATCGTCATCACCATCATCCCTGTATTTGAGTATAGCAGAGAGAAAGATGTATATGCTCCACCTTTTTTCATTTTTTGTAATAAATTCTGAGCAGCTGTGACCACTCATAAAAGTCAGTGATCACATTCCTTTGATTTTGTTGAGGGAGGACTTCAATTTCTAGACTTTAGTGAGAACTCATTATATTCAACATACCTGAGAACAATGTAATGTACTTTGTATTCAAATGTTAAAGCAAATATTTTTATATTCATGCTTCTTGTCCTTTTATTTTCTTTTGGCTACATTTCCACCCTAAATTTAATGTACTCTAATACTCAGTATTTCCTTGTCACTGAAAAATATAGTTATGGTAAACATAAAAACAAAAAGACCAAAAGTTATGAATATGTGTTTTCTGAGACAAATACCATAGTTATACATTTTAGCTTGTATGTTAGAATGATTTTGATATTCTGGTGTGAAAAGATGAAACTATTGCTTCTGTCCTATCCTTAAACTTCCCAAATGTATTTTACAATTTAAGTAGAGTATTTCTACATTTTACTACTCCATGGAAGTTAGCAGTGGAAAATGAGGTGTATGTTGTGAAGTTGTCTGTGTTTTGTGAGTAACTTAATTAGACTTTCATTCCTGGGAAGGCTTTCTACAGAAGAAATTACGACTTTACCTAGAGAAATGTAGTTCAGTATGTTACATACTACACTGAAATATATCCATAATTAGAATTCTAATGAGTGATTTCTTAAATTTATAGGATGCATTATCACTTTATGTACTTCTTAATTTACTACTTGAATTAGTAGTCCACATTAGTGACATTAAAAAAAAATGGAAAAAACCACAAACAATTGTAAACACTAAATGGGATTGAGTAAGCATTTTTGTTACCCCCAAAGCTATCCTGATAGCTTTACTGTCTTAATCAACTTTGTTGACTCATTTTACTGCTCTTTTGAGGTGGGTGTTGTGGACACATGCTGGGGTACTAGTTCACTTCTGCCAAATTAAAAATGATAATTCTCATGCATGAAATAACTGCATGGACTAATGACCAAATCTCTGCATAATTTGTACCAAAGCCGCAGCAGGTGGCAAACAATTAAAGACATAACATAACATAACATAACATAACATAACATAACATAACATAACATATAACATAACATAACATAATCATAGTCTTTTTTTTTTATATAAAAAGGAGGGAAGGGAAATAAGGCAAGCAAATTCTCCTTCTTTCCCTGCAGTCTGAAAATCCCCCAAAAATTTCAGAGGAAAAAACTGAAGAAGGAAATTAAAAACATGTCACTGGAAAGTCACCTACCGAAAGGTCTCCAGGACTCTCACAATTCTAAATTCTGAATTCTAAATACTAAGTACTTTTCTTATGAAAATGCAGACGTGATTCTTCTCCCACTGAAACAAGAACAAACCCCAAAGGCTTCTTTAGTAGCACAAGAATAAACCTTGAGAAACATTTTGATATTTCCTAAAACTTGGAAATAGTCCTAAATGAACTTGAAAACCAAATATGTAGTAAGTACGTTATTATTTAAATGGTAAAAAAAAAAAACAAATCAAAGCAATACAAAATCAACCCCAAGCCCAAAGCCAGAACAAATTCCTGCTACAAAACACTGTCTAATTATTACTTATTTTTACACTGGGTCACTTATTTACATAGCTTCTAAAAATTTGATATGTAAGTACTGAAACTTGTATATCTCTCAGATAATTACATGCAAGTTCTTTCTTGAAAAATATGGGGTTTTGTAGAATGCAATACGTTTTCAGAGGCTTATTTCTTGTATCTGCAGATATCCAAAATCTAATAACTCAACCATAACTTCAAATATAAACTAAATTATCTTAGAATTATTCAGAATATGAGTTTTAAATTACTTAATAGATGTTCGAATTTCAATATGAAATTTAGGGTTATTTTATGAGTGTGGTAACCGTTTGCCTAAGTGTAGATTGCAACATAAAATGGAAATAAGTAATTATTTCTATAGTATGGGCACTTCTGGTACCAGGTAACTCTTAGTGAAAGAAGTACACGGCCTGTTAACTTCCGGGGCAGGCTACTGTGTTACTACTGAATTTTTAAGTTAGATAATATTGAAGGTTTTTTAATAAATAGCAGAAATTATTTTTAAAATAAAAATATAATAAAACTCTACTCAAACTCACCAAAGATTCAGTTTTTGAGCTTCTTGTTAGTACAATACATATTACTTAATAGTGAAATGAAGGTATTTTAATAGCAGTACCTACTGTTGTTGCTAAGTATTATAATTTTAAGACAAGAATAATGCTAAAGGTCAGAGTGTAATCAAACAGATTATTTAATAGAAAAAAAAATATTCTGTTCTTGAAAGTCCCTAAATCTATTTGACACTTTTATTTGGGAGTTTATTATAGAAATGCTGTTTTTCAGGAGTAAACAATAGAAACCTAGGGTAAGACATAGCAGTTGTTCTATTTTGTGGTATTTAGAGATTGTTAAGGGGCAATTTGTCACTATAGCTGTAATTTTAAAAAACCTCTTCTTAACACTGGGAAAACAAGTAAAGAGACAAACTTCAAAACATCAGATGAATATCTGCCAAATACAAATCTCTTCTGGTGATGAGGAGACTCTCAGTCACAGTGTGAAGGGAAAACCCAAAAAGAAAGTTTGTGAAAAGTTTTTGTTTGGAAAGACATGGAATTAGAAAAAAACATAAGTATGTTGTATTAGAATTTGGTTTCTTGGAACTTACTGCTTGTATTTTGAATTTTGTTTTTTTTTTAATAAGCTTCTGCAATAACTTTGATAAATACAGGCCCAATCTTTTAGGTACACAAATGTTTACAAATAGTTTTCTGCTTTCTCTGCCCAACCTCCCTTTTCTTTTGCCTGTACTTTTGACTAGTCAGCTCAGCTTAGATATCATACAATTGTGTGGAAAGAAAAAACACATATATTTCATTTGACAATGTAATTTTTTCCTTAATGTACATATTTATATAATTTTCACTGAAGACTTAGCTTAGTATTGTCACATCTCCAGCTTCACTACCTCTTTGACTTTTGATTTACTGCTAGTGCACACAGAAAAATATATTATAATGCATCCCTTTCTTCTTCCAAGAGGAGATAGCTCTTGGGATTGCTGCATACCAATTTGCTCTTGTTGAAAATCATTCCCCATGAAGAAACATCCACAAGGGAATATATCATTCTCTGCACCACCATCAACTTCAGTTTACCTCCCACAGTGATTCACTCTCTCTCGATTTTCTCAGAGCTTGAAGTGATTTCCTTCATGAAGCCTGATTTTTTCTATTGATGAGGAAATAAAGGGATGAAGGGACAGGATATTTTTTTTTCTCCCAGGCAACATTTATTGCTTTTCATTGTGTGAAACTTTTGCATAGTGAGGAAGTATAGTTACGATTTACTTGCACTTCAGTCTTTACACAGATGTAATAGTCCTCAGAAATGAGTTTAATGAAAGGATTGTGTAATTTTATCTGAAGTCTAAACCTATCCAAACACATTAGCATGGATTTTCCTACATTTTTATTAAATTTTTCAGTTATTTTTATTAAGATTCTTAAAATAAACCCATAGGAAAATATAAAGCTGCACTTTACGAGATATATCCTGTTAAGTTAGTGTTGTAGATGTTCAACAGAAGTGTTCAGAAGCTTACATTTTCACTTAAATGTAAGAATGAGAGCCTGAGGCAATCTGTTTGCAGGCTTTTCAGACTTCAAAGGAGCAGTGAATGATTCTTGCCCTGCTTTTGCCATCCAGAATTGGCCTAAGCTTGGGGAGCAATTAAAATTAAATAGCCGCTGAACTGCAGAAAGTGAAGATCTGGCAGGTCTGGGCATGAGCAGACTTTTATGGAGTCCCCTGACTAATTCGTATCTTGGTGTTGGTAAACTAAGAAGTGAAGACAGTATAGCCATTTATATGGAAAGAGAACAAAAGGCAGCAACATTAACATTGAATATAATGAGACAGATCTTTGTTTCAAATTAGCTGTTTTTCAGGTTCAGCTGTTTTATCAGGCTTTAGTTGCCAGTTTTTCACTATAGAAACCCTCTCAAAATATCTTTAACTACCACATATCTAAGCATCTCCTATCTCATCATAATCTCTTATTTTGTAAATAGTCATCAGGGCAGTTAAATGTGTAGACAAAGCAAACCCTGTATCAGATCTGTGTGTGTGCTGAATAATGAAACTTTTATTTTAAAAAAACTATGTTTTTTTAATGGAGGATTTATTTACTTTGTTTTATAAAAGTCAGAAGTTGTTTGAGATGGATATATAAAACATAATAATATTTAAGAAAATAGACAGGACTATTGATTTTTTATATATATAAATATATTCCATGACCCAGTTTTAAATTTTGAAACCATATATGGATAAGTTACAAAATTGAAAAAAAAGTAACAGATTATTTTGCTGTTATTGCTTCATGCATCTTTCATTCAGCAACAAATACTAGAAAAGCATCTTCAGTACAAGTTCAGAACAAAATCAGCAAAATAATGCATGAATAAATCAGCAATCTGATAGGAATAGATGTACTGCAGTCATTAAATTGTTTTTGAAAGAAAGTACATACTAATGCCACATATATCATTGCCACTTTATATATTTTGTGAATAGTCTATATAATTTTCCAAGTTATGTTTAGACTGTCTGATTTAGGTATTATTTTGTGAATGGAAAATTTGAGGGAGAATTTTCTGTGTAAGCAAAGGAAGTTTCCAAGTATGCTTCTCTTAAATTCTGTGAAATGTATAATCTCCTAGGATTACAGTTTTTTGGCCACTTAGTTCCTTTTCGGGTGAGAAAAATACATCACTTTACCTGTTATATAAATGACAAAGCTCCAAAAAGAAATTACTCCATTGTAGAAAATGTAAGATGTATGATAACCTGTGTTTCCCAGCTACGTCATCTCTTCATAATTGACCAGTTAACATACATCAACCTTACATAGCTGGCATTTAATAATCATTAAAAGTCCTGTTTTCCTATTCAATCCATGCTAAACATTCTCGCATAAATTAGGATTTTGCTGAGTGCAGATCCTTAATATTAGATAGTGTATTTGTAAAAAGCATGGTGATACTTTTCTATTTTTATTTGTTTATTAAAAAATGTTTCCAGTGTAATACAGGCATGTATGGCTTCTCTTTTCTTTCTCAAAAGATGCTGAGCACACAGATTGATACTTGTAGCTGAGTAGCCCTGTATACAGTATTTCCATTGCTAGCAACACATTATAAGCTTTGTACTGAGCTACAAGACCTCAGGATAGAGACTGCTAAAGCTTGCTCTCTCTGAAATGTCTTTATCTCCCTGTAGCTTATTTTACTTGGTTGAGCTGTAGAAGCAATTTTTCCTAATTAAGCAGGTGTCTACAGTGATTTTTATTTATTTTAACCTTTGATCACCTTTGTATAGTACAACCATGGTTTTACAACTCTAACACAATGACACAATGAAGGAGAACACAGATTTGCTATGACAGCAGAGGACTTGAGAAGTGGAGATGCAGGATGCATTGTGGAAGAGCACAGGCCTGGGATGATAGGGTATAGGGAACAAGCCTGACACTGGAAACCTCATGGCCATAAAACAACCCACACATGACAGGCTAAAGAAATGCAGATCCGCTTTTAGAGGTAACAGAGAACAAAGAAATATTATCTACAAATCGTGCAAGTCATCATATACAGTAAATTCAGATATAAGTCGGAGTCGCAGAGCTATGTGGAAAGAGAAAAAAGTATAAAAGAGTGTTAGCAAGCATAAAAATTACCCCAGGTGGACTCTATAGTGAGGAAGAAGAAACTATCAACATGAACATCATGCTCCTCTCAGCAAAAGTCTTCAGGTGCTGACTAATCATCGTAACACCAGAATGAAGCTGACAGCCTCAGGATATGAAGGAGCAGGACAAGTGTGAACATAAGAGCGAATTGGATAGAAAAACAGTGCATCTATAACAATTTTAACTACTACACAAATGGTGAAGCTTTTTTCTACATAAACATATTCTTTCTCTTCCTGTAATAATTAGATGTGCATTATTAATGATCCTTGGATTAGACTGTTAAGACTTGAATTATAATCACAGAATCACAGAATCACAGA
>NW_010179589.1:0-10636 GCF_000695765.1 Mesitornis unicolor
TCCCTAACGTTCTGTGATTCTGTGAAATATAGCAATGCAGTGGCAGGATCACCAGAAGTGATGTGGGAGGCAATGAAAGTTGAAGGAAACTGTCCCCAGAAACCAAAAATCCAGAGGACAAGATTTTGAGTTAATTTCAGTGAAAGTAAAGAGAAATGCAGAGCAAATATTGCATAAAAGAGATAGATATACTTAAAGAAAAAAAAAAACTTTGTGTTTTACGTCTTGTACTCTAAGAGTTGAAGAAATGCTAGCAGGTGGCCAGCCCATTAGTGATAAACATTGTCGTTCTTCAGAAACTAAAGATCTCCACTCAAGCTCAGCTTGTGGAGTATTTTGGCCTCAGAGAAACAGAGAGCACAACCTTCTCTAGTGCCTGCTTCCTGGGGCAGAGCTCCATGAATGCACATGTGGTGAGCACCTGGGACAGCTTTGCTGCCTCATGGTCAAGCTGTGGTTAAACCAGATCAGGCTGTTATCACTGAGAAATTTATTGCTTCTAAAATGCCTTGATGAGGATCACATCCCTTGGTCTGCGACTCCTTTTCTCCCCTAATTTGGGCAAGTGGTTGAGGTAGGCAGTGGAGCCTACCAAGCCCAATATAGATCTATCCAGCAGAGGACAAGAGTCGATCAACCCTGGGGTGCTCCTTCAGCATGGATGGGAAAATATAGTTTATTTATGTTCAAACGCTTCCAATCACCCCCAGTGTGTTCCCTACAAAGATTAACTTATCTTCTTTCCAAGCAGAGAAGTATAAGTATTTGGGAACAGAAAACATGTTTCTAAGAAGATAGATCAACTTATAATGGCTATCTGTAGGTTTATTTATTGTGAAGTGGTGGTAAGTATCTGGGGATGTGGAGGGAAGCCTGCATGACTTGTTCTTTGTGAAAAATTTGTGCAAAATCTGTTATTGCGATAAACACAATTTATTTTTGTGTCTTTTATATAGAAAAGTATATATATGTCTGCTATGTGCAGGTAGGGAGACCCAGCTCATCCCTCTGCCTGTGCCCAGCTTCCACCTTAAATTTCCTCTTCTCTCTGCCCAGAAACTCAGCGTAACTGCTTCATTGACATTTTGCTGCTGGTTTTTGGATGGATGTCCTCTGTTTTGCCTCCAACCCACTCCATTACTCAGAGAAAGCTTTTACCAGGCTCCTCAGTGACAAATACCTGGCAGTATCTCGTGACCCCATTTTGCTGGAGCTGTTTGCCACGTGTGACACAGTGGGTCATCATCTTCTCTTTGGCACCAGAATAACTATCGATTTTTTGTAAGCTTTATCCTCCCTTTCTGATTTGGGGAAAATTCATCACAGTGCTGTAAATGTCTTTGAAAAGGAATATAAAGGGATTTATCTTTTGCACAAATATTAAGCAATATTTTCCATTGTAGCATCCTGTCTCCTTGACTTCACAAAGTAACAACACATAGCATTAATCTCTCCAACTCCTTCTACTCTCTCCACATCTTTAGCCACTCCGTTCTTATTAAAAACGTGGCTATTCCAGGTAATTTTCAGTAAACTGTGTCTTTGGGGAGCAGGATCACCCCGTAGCCAGGAGTTTGTGTGTGTCCTTTTGCAAGCGCAGAAGCAAATATTGCAGGAAAGACAGAAACCAGGATAGTAAGAATCATAGACATCAACAAGCTGACCCAGGGAGTGAGCTGTGTTGCAGCAGTGAGTTGGTTGTTGATAAGCTGTCTGAAAATCACAGTCTTTCTGGTGAGCATTTTCTCCTGGGGAAACAAAAAGAAGCAGAATTTGATTTTGCTCCAAACTGGTCCAAAAGCAAGAGCTTTCAAAAATTCCCATGAATATCCTGCATCCTGCAAGAAGCCTATAAAATACTGGATTCCCAGCAAGGTTTTGTTTTTTACTTTTTGCCTGTATTTAGAATAAGACCAGCCATCTTCCCTCCTCCTCTTCATTCGGTTTGTATCTGCAAGCTATTTCTCAGTTTGGAAATACACAAAAATTGCAGACCCAGCCTACTCTCAGGGCCACCTTTGAAACTTAGACAGTGAAAGACCAGGAATGACTTTCTATTTTTGACAAAAAGGATAAAGACTGGAATATGATCCCAAGCTGAGACATTGCAGTTATATGTTTGCAAGGCCTTTTTTTATCTTGAGGTGGTATTAAAATCTGTTGATGCATCCATTGCATTTTACTACAATCAGGAGCTTTGAGACAGCCACAGTGAGGCTTTTATTTCAACTGCAAAGTGGTTTCTGCCCAGTGAAATTGTGAGAAAATGTTTCTTTAAGGAGACAAAGAGGTTTTCCAGGCAGAAAGTACAAAAGCTGTTTATATGGGCTTCAGCATTTGATCACAAAGCCCAGGGCAGGGCTGAAGAGAGCCAGTGACAAAGCATTCTGGCTTGAGGAAAACCAGCAAGAGGGAGTGAACTGCAGGAAGTGATCAGGCGAGACCAGTTTGACCAGCTTTAAACCCCCCTAAAATGCCTTTCCTTTTTGTAAAAAGCCTTTCTACCATAAAGATGACACTTTGCAATGCTGGCTTTGACACTAACCTTGTAAGTCTACAAGCCAAAAAATAAATATGGTGAGGAGTGAATCCTCTCAAAATCAAAACACTTTCTCCAAATATAATTTTGAGAAATACTACTTATTTCTATACACATATCTGTATATTTTTAAAAAAAGAGAGAGAAGCAAACAAGAGTCCAGGAAATTCCCCAGTGACTTGCTATCACTTTTAAGCAGAAAAAGCTCAAATCCTACAGCAATGGGCAGCGTATAAATAACCTGTAACACATCTGGAAGCTTCTTCTACAGCTGAAAACCCTGAGCCAAAACTGCCTCTGGCTCCCACATGCTTTTGGTCAATGAAACTTGCATTGTTTAAAGAAAAATGTGCCTGCCTTAGACCCGCACCCTAAGTGAAAGACAAGGGGAATCTCTGCTGGTCAAGGACCCCTGGCCTGGATGAGGGATGGGTGCCCATGTGGTCCAGTAGCTGCTTTCTGATGTTGAGGTGAGGTTGAAGCCTTTAGAAAGGACAACACACGGGAGTCAGTGTTGGTGGCAGACCATAGTGCCTTCACAGCAATTTGTCTTACCATTAGACTGCATGGTCAGCAGCGTATGAGGGCTGTATATGAGGACCAACATGGCCACATGAGTCCCAGATGGGACAAAGTGTCCCTTAAAAACAGAGGTGTAAGGAGGTGTCACTGCTGGCACCAACTGCTTCTGCAGAAGAGGCGAGGTCAAACAATACCATGGGACTTCTACTGCTCCAAGATGGATTGGAGACCTCTGAGAGAAGGAGGTGGGTGACCAGATAGACCAGTACTTGATGGTCTGTTCTTGATGGAGACAGCTGGTGGTACTGGTGAATGTCATGACAAGTCTGTGTGCAGCCCTTAACCACTTTGTAAAAGAAGGTAAGGAGCCAGCTGATGTGTCAGGAGACAAAATCAATGGCTCAGCAGGTCTAAATTTAAGTTCATTTAGGAGCCTTTCTCTGCATTGTTGAGACCATTGCTAGTTTTATGAACTTCATTTTCTGGTCATTCTTCAGCCTGGTTCTCAGTTACCATAAAGGGATACAAACCACTGCAATGGTGGCTAACATAGAAGTATACTGATGCTGTTAACTTCTTATAAGCTCATGAGCAAAGCAACAGTCATGGTGTCTTTCTTCTTCTTAACATATTTTAGCCCCCCTGATTTCTGTATGTGTTAGAGTTTTGTGAAACTCACTTGTCAAGCCTCATTATTTTTCCTGGTATGAGGTCAAAGTAGAGAGTATTTCCTAAAAATTGTCAAGACTTTACTGTTGAAGGAATAAGATGGGAATTTTTTTTTGTTGTTTAAATCACGTTTTACATGTGTAGCAATAAACATTTTTGGGGATCCCACTAAAGCCAGTTGCAGCACTGATCAAATGAAGTTCTTACATAGGAGTTTGTCAAAGTCAACTATACAAACGGTGCCAGTCTGGATGATTTAGAGATACCCAATTCACCACCACTGAGCTACAGTGGCACCAACTAACAGTGAACTCCAATGGGACATCTGCATTTCGGTGGTTCCAGCAGATCAGTTGGCTCTCACAAAACCTAGCTCCAGAGACACCACTGAGCACTTCACTCGGTGTTCCCCAGACTTTACTTGAATGATGCAGAAAATCCAGACCAACACACAGATCTGGTCAGGTAGGCTTCCTACCCATCTCTTCATCCTTCCTCCCCTTCATTGTGGAGAACTATTCCGTTGGTGTGGAGCCAATGTAAATGGTTGGTGCTCTGTCTCACCATTGGGTCCTGGATTACAGAGTCTGGTTTGGCTTTTGTCACCTGTTGCGTGGTCCTTGTGGGCAAATTCAAGTTTGCATGAAGAATTCACAGACTACTCTAAATTATTTGGAGCTCGATGTGGTGATGATCCATGCTGTAAACATGGAATCCAAAGTCACCTTTAGAGTGGCACATTCCTGTCATTCCAAGGAGAGTGTCCATGTAGGAGACATTGACAGCTTGTGTCTATGTCAGGCAACAGGGCTTTGGTCAGGACAAGCCAGAGAGTCCTTTCTCCTGAGGAGTGAGTCTGGCAGTTCTCAGAGAAGGATGTGGACATTTTGAGGGCAGCTACTGCTCTCCAAGCATTTGTGTGAAAGGGCAGTGGGGCTCCTTGCTGGGATTTAGGAAAGCCTGGGAGGGGAAGCTGGGAAGCGTGGGTGGGTGTGATGTCCCCCATGGCTTGTCCAGGCTGAAGAAAACCATCTGTCAGATCAAGTGCTCACTGCTGGCCGGGTGGGCAGTTAAAAGATACAGCAGACAGCACGTATGTGAACACCCATCCTCCAGCCTTTCTGTGCATCCTGTTATCAATGGCTTTTTCAGGATGTCACAGCTTCCTCCAAGTTTTTTTCTCCCTGGAGACTGAGTGGGTTTTGCTCTGTGTCAGGGACCAGAGACACAGTCTGAGCTGGAGAGACATGAAGGCAGATTTTCTGATGAGAGGAAATTGCTGTGACCTGTCTCTGAGCACCTCAGAAAGAGGTGGCGATAGAAGCTGGAAGTCCAGCCAGAGCCATAGTCCCCATATCATGTCTGCTTCCCCTTGACCTGGGCTTGGAGAGGTGAATAAGGAAGATTTAGTGATCCTTTGTTCAAGCTTGGGGGTTGGTGACTCATTTAACACTTACCACATCCTTGGGCTCCCTTTCTACCATGTGTGACCTAGGTGAGGTGTCCCTTCCAGGGTTGGACCACATCTCAGGAACTCACTGGATATACACGTAGTGGCATACAAGATGTAGTCCTGTATTACAGAGAGCTATCCAGGGGCCACCAGGTTGGGATCATCTGCTTTGACAGGCCTAAGGCTTTTATAAAAATACTTACTGGGTCTGCAGGGATGGGTAAGTCCAGCACCTCTCCAGTGAGCACGGCCAGGGCACGAGGTGTGACTGTAAGGCTGAATTTATCTAACCCCAGCTTCCAGCCGCTGAATCTTACCAGGTCTTTGTCCATAAGCCTGAAATACCCCCAAATCTGATCTGGAGAGAGGAACACAGCTGTCCTGCTGGGTGCATAGATACTTGCATGGGCTCCATGTCTGAAGCAGGAAAGCTGAGGGAAAGATTATTTACCCCACAGCCTCTTACAGCTCTGTGCTGCATACTGATACAATGCAGTCATGCTAATGGATCATCTAGCTCACATCTCAGGCTGAAATAAACTGGTGACAGCCAAAGTGAAGGAAGCCTCTGTTGAGGTGTAATCCTAGGTCTGTCACTGGAAGGTCCACCTTGACTGCAGGCTTGGATTTAACCCATGGCTATAAGAGGCAGCTGAAGATGGTTCTTCCCCAGGCAGAGCACTTCCAGCCTCTGTCTCTCATGGGGTGCAGAGGGCTCTGCCCTGGGATCTGCTTTTGCATCAAACTTCTGCCCAAATTTTCAATGAGTTGCAGCTGTGCTGCAGGAGAGGGATGGAGATGATGAGTGCCTGTTGGACAGATCCCCAAATACCTCTCTTATGAGAAGAGTGCCACTGAATTTAAACCAGTTGTGGTGGTGGGAAACCAGAGGTGACTGACTAGAGGAGGTGGGTCAGAAGAGGGGGGAGCTAAACAGCCAAATCTTGGTGTGAGAGATGTGCACCCTACTGCCAGCACTGTGGTGTGCTCTCAGCTGTGTGATGACTTCTCCGCAGGGTGGTACAGCTGCACGTTTTCCTGGGCCAAGGAGAAACACAGAAAGATCAGTTCTAATTATTACAGCCCAGATTACACAATGGAACTGGCTGATCATGTAGCTCGTCTCTATGTCATAGTTGGCGTGCAAAGCAAATACACACATTTCTAAGGATTATGGACTAGAAATGTGGCTATTATAAATCCATATCTTATCTATCCCAGAAGGTCTGTAAGAAAACCTTTTCTTCTTATCTTGGAAGTGCTGAAATATATATGAAATGTTGCTTACCCTGTGCACCCATAAATATGACTCTTGTCTATCACCATGCTTTCATTCAAGACGTTATTTCATCCCTTTGGCATGTCATTTATCACACCATCCCTTCCTTATCAGTCCACTCTTAACAGGGAGGAGGGCCCGTGTACTGCTTGTCCTCCTTTGTTTTCTGATCCATTTGTGTTGGGCCCATGGCCCCAGTTTTGGGTTGGGTGTGTGAGGTGAGACACAGAGCTTAGTGCTTGCAGCCTCCAGAGTCTTTGCTCCACAGGAAATGTTCATCTGGGACCCAAACCAGGCTGAACCATTACTTGGTGTAAGTACTAGGGTCATGAGCATCCTCCTTTCTCTCAGAAGGGTCCTTGGATCACACTCACAGCTGGCATTGAGAAGACATTCACAGCACTGACTGGACAGGGAATACATTACTCCATGTGGCTTCTCTCCTAGCTTCACTTTACTGCCTGAGGCAGCTGCCTTTCTGGTAGGTATTAAAATGCATTTATTCTGCAAAAATCAGAAAAGTGACAGTTTCCTCTCAGACCCGCTCAGCAGCTCCTGACTTTTAAGTCCTGCACTGCTCTTAACTCCCACCAGCACCATGATCTCACTGATGGTGGAAGACAAATGACATGTGAAGGAGTCAGAAAATACGGAGGGGAAAAGGTTTTCCCCGCTGAAGAACACACTGAGACTGAGTCACTTTGTCCTGCGATCCCAGGATGTGCATGGAGAAAATCGTGCAAGACTGGGCACTTAAAATTACAGCTACAATAAATGCCTCCTTTTCAAAAAAATTTGGTATGTTGCAGTGAAAACTCTTGGTTTATAGTTCTCTTACCTCAGGTCCCCACTGCATCCTGATCTGTATCTTCCAAGATATCTGTCTTGTATCTTCCCATGTGCTTCACTGCCTGAAATTTCCACTTCCTGAAAAAGAGAGATGGTTTTGGAGATGGAGTGTTGCTTATAGATAAAAATGGAGTATTTGTAGTATAACCACTCATCTAAAAACTCAAACCCAAACTAAACATCCGTGAGGCATCTTGGCAGCATTTCTGGAGCTGCTGCCTTCAGTGTCTGATGAATACTGCTGTTTCTTTCATTTACACCAAACATTAAGAATTTTCCATCAGCTTTCACCTATTAAATTCACTGTGGCCAAGAAATGGTACAGCAGGTGAAACCTGGTAGGCTCCATAGCAGACACACCAGTGGAAAGCCAGGGAGACAGCAGAAGCTGATGCCTTCACCCAGCGTATCCCACCCACTCTTCCTGTCTATCACTGCTGTTGCCATCTACTCCCCTTCACCCGCATGGTTCTTCCCCTCAGTTCTCTTTTCTCCCTGTTCTGCCTCACTAAAACACTGTTTTTCCTAAGCCAATGCAGGACTTGATTCTCATTCATACTCATATTTCCCCACTGCAGGATTATAAACAAACTGAACATTTGCTTCTTGCCCCCCACTCAGTTGCTTTGTGTAGCTGCTGTCAAAACAATGCTGAATAGCGGCAGACTCTTCACTGACCCGTCACTCAAGAGCATGTTGTTGTCAGCAGGTTCTCCATAACTGCCTCATCCATCCTCCTGCTCCACGTGGTGGCTTGGGTTTGTGACAGATTTGCAATCCACACTGCATTTTTAATAAGCCTGGCCTCTCTTTGGATGTCAAAGGCATCGTTCTGAAAGTCAATCTCAGCCTCTGACCTCTCTGAGCTTCCCTCTTATATTTAACCTGGAAATACTACCCTGAAAGACGAATATGATCTCCTGCTTGCTTTATGCATCAGCAGCTCCTCCTTTGCTTGCCAGCAGCTGGGTGGCATCTCATCATTGCCAGTGCCCAGTCCTCCAAGCTGCATCGCTCACACTCATGCCTGTGGCCAGCTCACTGCCAAATATCTCAAATATGCATGGTGGAGAGCCTACAGGAAAGCTGTTGGTTTTTCACTTGTGAGTGGAAAATTGAGGCATGAAGAAACGGAAGTGTATGAGCAGGAGAAGATGAAACCGGGTCCACAGTCTGACCGCTGCGTTGTGGCATGGTGAGCAGAATATGTTGATATAATGGGTGATCCACTCTATATCCTTCTGCTGTTGCTGCTGAGAAAGCTCTGCTGAAGGTATTTTTGTCCATCTTGATTAGTCAGATGAAGTCACACTTTTTGGTGAATATCTGCTTGGCTGCATTTGCTACATGAGGTCAAGCTGTCTGTGTCATTTGCTGTAATGAAGCACAATAAAGCAAAAATGCACTTGGTATTTTAATGATTTACTGCAAGGAAGGGTTACAGTCCATGTTGTCAAAGCTTCTCTGCGCTCCCTAGAACAACATTCATCTTTCAGTCTGGCACCATGAAACCTCCTGCCATCATGCACTCAGACCTCTGTCGAGATCTCTCCAACATGGTCCTTCTTTTCTGCTTTTCCATCACACGGATGCTTCTGACAGGGCATCTCCCCAAGACACTAGAAAGGGCTGAGAGGAAGAGCTCGATTTCTGCCCATCTTCAGCTACACCTCACTATGGCAATTGCAGAGCTGTTTTCACTGTATCTGACTGCAGTCTTGAAGAGTTGCAAAGCTCCATTCATGCAGTGTCTTTTCAGTGCCCAGCACTGATTTCATCTCATGGTAGATGGTAGGGCTTATCTGGTCTGACTCAAGACATCTGACATATGTGTATCTGGTCATTCTGGTCTCAGACTCATCTCATCTGTTTTGGGTGATGGTCTGAGATGGGACACACCACCAGCTGGAGGTGCCTGTCTCTGGAGCCTACAGGGCAAACTTAGACTTGAGGCAGATAAAACTGAGGAGAAAGGGATCCCTCTTGGGCCAGCTTGCCCAAAACATGGAAGAAGGGTGTTGTGGGGCCAGTGACTTCCACTGCCACCTCAAAAGCCCTACAGTGATCTTCTATCCCTGGTCCCACCTTCCCTGATTCTACAAAACACAATAACAAAGCTATTTCCACCCCGTTGAATTCAGCCACATGTGTACTGTTCAGACAGCATCAGGGGCCATTGGGTTACACCATTACTAATATAAACATATTTATGGGAAATATTGGGTTGCTTCTTTTAACCAAACTTTGGGAGATGGGGAGCCAGAAGTTTAGATGTGACCAGATTCTTCCTCTGAACGCTGAAGACATTCACTTCGCAAGGGGCAAATTTCAGAAGGTAAAAAACAACTGTGCCATTTGCTTTGTTCTGCATTTGGCATGAATGGGATTTTCACATGAATGGAGTCAGTGTTTTAATAAGGAAAATGTGAATAATTCTAGTAAAACTTTATTTCTCTTCGTAAATGGACAGAGAAGCTTAATGTCTTCAGCTGGAGCATAGGACAGGCAACACTGGGTTTTAATGTCAAGATTAAATCTTGGATTTCCACCTCCAGTTAGCTCTACCATTCGAATGCTGGGTGGGGATTGTGAGGTTTCACATGATTTCTGAGCTTCACATTCTCCATCTGTACTAGCAGCGTCATGGGGAAGTGATGTCTGACACAGGGTTGTTTGGAGACTTGCTTTCATGCTAGGCATGAATTACAAGACCGATGAAAGATATTTTTGATGTAATTCATGTTTGTATTTTGTATTAGTAATTATTTTAGTAATTTGTATTATTACTATTCAAAATTTTCAGTCTTTTGATAACAAACAGTTGAATGATTTGCATTTTCTTTCTTTTTTTATGCTTTCTTTTGGGAAATGTAATATAAAAGGATGAAGATGAAGAAGATGAGGAGTCACAGCAGGAGCTGGATTTGCCTGTCCTGGAGAATGAGCCCTTACCAGGTATAAGTGACGTGCAGAGCTTGCTTCCTCTCTGTGCTGCAAATTGAAGCCTGTCTTCTCTAAATTGTCCTGAGCTGGGATGATAACATGATGACATTCAGATCAAGGCAAATGAAAGAGAGAGAGATCTGTGATAACAGACCTGGGAATGTTGCAGGTCTATTATAGCTTTTCTAATGCCTTGAGATTTTATTTCAGTTTGTTAAGACAGTGGTTCTGTGCCTGTGTAACAACAGGACTGGCACTTGCAGCAAATGCAGTTAAAATGTCTTTGACCTCATCACTTGCAAAAGACAGTGACTAAGGATATGTGCAGGATTTGTTCTTCCCTGCAATCCATTCATCGCAGAGACATTTCCTTGCAGCAGGA
>NW_010179589.1:10670-42854 GCF_000695765.1 Mesitornis unicolor
GAGCCCTTAAAGCTCACCCATCCCACCCCCTGCCATGGGCAGGGACACCTCCCACCAGAGCAGGTTGCCCAAAGCCCTGTCCAACCTGGCCTTGAACACTGCCAGGGAGGGGGCATCCACAGCTTCCCCAGGAAACCTGTGCCAGTGTCTCACCACACTCACAGTAAAGCATTTCTTCCTAATACCTAATCTAAATCTCCCTTCTTCCAGTTTAAAACCATTCCCATTCATTCTGTCGCTACACTCCCTGATACAGTCCCTCCCCAGTGTTTCTGTAGGCCACTTCAGGTATTAGAAGGTCGCTATTAGGTCTCCCAGAGCCTTCTCTTCTTCAGGCTGAACAGCCCCAACTGTCTCAGTCAGTCCTCATAGGGGAGGTGCTCCAGCTCTTTGACCATCTTTGTGGCCCTCTGGATCTGCTCCAACAGCTCCATGTCCTTATATTTGGGGCCCCAGATCTGGATGCAGCACTGCAGGTGGGGTCTCACCAGAGCTGAGTAGTGGGGCAGAATCCCCTCCCTCACCCTGCTGGCCACACTTCTTTTGATGCATCCCAGGATGGGGTTGGCCTTCTGGGCTGCAAGTGCACATTGCCAGCTCATGTTGAACTTTTCATCCACCAGAATCCCAAGTCCTCCTCTGCAGGGCTGTTCTTTATCCACTCATTGCCCAGCCTGTATGTGTCCTACCCAGGTGTAGGACCTTGCACTTGGCCTTGTTGAACTTCAGGACTTAATGAATTTATCTATCTCTCCCTTTAAAGAATTCCATCCTCTTCTCACTAACAGGAAATGGTGGGCCACGAAATCTCTCTATAAAGTTCTGGAAATGAATCACAGCCAGGCTGAAGATTGTTCACTCGGGTTTGTTAGAGCTGGCTGTTAAAATCATTGGCAGTTCCCAAAATGTCTGTTAAAAAGGTATCCAGCAGTGTCTGTTCCCTGCCACTTGGAGCCTGTTTTGGTGGGAAGCTCCTGCTTCCCCTACCCTTGCCTGCCCAGACTTGTTTTCGGGATTCTTTTGCACTTCCTGCCCCCAGACATGTCTTGGGGGAGTGGACAACAGTCATTGCCTAAAAAGAAAATACTTCAGGCCTGCTAAGAGTGTCCATCATCAATATTACTGTCACTTACAAGGTCTGACTGCTGTATCTGCTTTGCAGGCTCAAAATGCAGGGGGGTGGTTAATCTGATCCTGTGACTAGACTGTGTTTAAATTTGGGATGATTTGGTAAAACTGTATGAATTCTGTTAATCAAAGTTGATGTAGCAGCTGGCTGTGTGGAAGGAGGTCTCAGTGAAACGCCATCATCTCCTGAGACACGGCCTCCACCTGCCAGCAGTGAGAGGGATGAGATCCCAGATAGATATGATCTGACATGGGTACAGTTCTGAACAGCTGTATTACTTGCATGGACCATTCTTATACATGTGCTAAGCACACATCAATGCCATGGGAGCTCTGTGTGTGACGCTGGACCCAGAGGATGTCATATCTTACCCCGTGCCTTTCTAGATAAGGCAAACCAAATGAGTCCAGCACAGGTTTCAGCTGTGTGGGGTCTCCTCCACCTTTCCCTCCCTGCCTGCTTTGCTATGGGCAGAGCAATGAAATAAAATGTTCTCAGCAAATCTGTGGTTATGGATCGAAGCATGGCCAGCACTCACCATTGCAAGCAGATGGCAAGCAAGAGATCAGAGCTGGAGAAGTACCCTGCAAAGATGCCTATGCATCTATTTAGAGTTTACAGTTTTCTGGGCCAGTGAATTAATTGCCTGATAATGTCCAGTGCTGGAACATTTGTGAGCTCAGTCTATTTATGATAATAGAAGATCTTGAGTAAATGGTTGTCACCAGCTGCAGATGCTAAGGCTTTGGATGCTGGGACTGGAGAGGGGAAAACACTGGGGCAGGGTCCCCACTGGGCAGAGGCATCCCAGCTCCTGCAATGGGGCTGCCCGTGCTGGTTGGTGGTTGTGCAGCAGGACAAAGCTGCTGAGGGA
This sequence comes from Mesitornis unicolor, assembly GCF_000695765.1. Lineage (NCBI taxonomy): Eukaryota > Metazoa > Chordata > Aves > Mesitornithiformes > Mesitornithidae > Mesitornis > Mesitornis unicolor. Next base: position 12,674 of record NW_010179589.1, read on the forward strand.
TGGCATTTGCACTGATGCAGCCATGGAAAAAGTGTAAGGGAAAAAAATAAAAGCATGAGACAAAAGGTCTCCCTTCATCCCCACTCACATCAGCATTGAATCTGCCTGGCCTCAATGCCTGTGCAACGTCTGTGTCATGTCCTGGAGGCAGCGTTGTGAGGAGCAAGCAATGAAACGAAAGATTTTTACTGATGTAGCTTTTACCCTTTGTCAGTTAGAATCAGTCGCAAGGTTGCTTTCAGGTTCTGTGGCAGTGAAATGAAAGGGAACCTCTTGGCTCTTGCATTTGCAGTCTAACAGACCAATTGGTGAGCAGAGATGCTCTGAGCAGCACACAGCTCTGGGACTGGTGTGTGAAGAGTCAACGGGAGATCAATACTGAGCCGAAGAGTTGCCCTCTGAATTGTGGAATTTCCACTAAAGGAAGAACCTGAGGGAGGCTTATTAATTTTCTGAACAGAAGAATAGCAAATATTTTCCATGTGAAGTCTGAAAAGTTCAGACGTAACTTTATTATTGCTTTTTAGCATTGCTTACAGGAATGTGTCATTTTTAAAAATAAAAAACCTCATATTTTCCTGGCTTAAAACCAGGACAGAGCCAAAAGAAATGCAAGTTTGTAAAGAAAGTACTCTCAAAAAAAAAACCAAAAAGAGTTATTTTTCATAAATATCTGAACAAAACCCAGTTCAGGACCAGCAAGATGCCAAGGGGAACTGGGAGGAGAGACTGGAGCTCCAGGAGCCACTTTGATGTCCAGCTGCCATCCACATCTGTCTGCAGATGAGACTGAACCGCAGAACAGCCTTTCCCCATCCAGACCTCTGTGAGGTTGGGCATGATGCTGCTGTGAAGCTGGTAGGAGAAGTGCTGGATGGCTGTGGAGCTGCTTTTGGGGCCCTCCATGCCAAGGCAGAGGCAGTTTTCCCCCTTTGCACTTCCTTAAAGTTACCTCTAAGTATGAACTAGATTAATATCTTCCACTGCTGTGATTGTCCATGACCTGTTACTGGCAAAAAAGGGTTAACTCTTCCTCCAGACAGTACCTATTTACTGCTGTGGACCCTCCTGGTGGAAGTGCAGGTCCCAGCAAACTGAGAAGGGAGGGAGGAGTGAAGGAAGGAGCAGCTGGGGTTCATTGCATCCTCAGGCAGAGCCAGGAGGAGGAGAGCAGGTGTTTTGCTGCTGGGGCAGCAAAGGGAGAGGAAGCTGTCACAAATTCCTCATCTTAGCATCTTCCACGCTTGCTGCAGGAGGCCTGCTCCACCTTCAGTGGCTGGGCTTGAGCAGGCTGTCACACTGTTCCTTCTCTTGCTCTCTGGTGACAGGTCCCACCTTAGCTCTGGGCATCTGTGGCACAGGGATCTGTGGTAACAGCTTTGCCATAGGACCTGTGCAATGCAAAGAGCAAGTTTTGGCAGCCTTCTCACCACCACTTTGTCACTGCATCTTCACAAGCCCCATCGCTCGGCACAGATGCCAGGAGCAACACCAGCACCAGCTCTCAATACCACAGGGATGCAGCGCCCAGGGAAAGGTAAACTCTACAGACCACCCGTCCCTCCTCCACAAACCCTGAAAGCAAAGCCAAAGTAGGAAACCAAAGGAGATGAAACAAAAACAACGTTCTGGCTCCTTGCTAAAGAAAACCCAGAGGGTGGCTCCTCTCTGCTTGCTGCCATGGTGTGGTTTCACAGTGCACCACAAGCGCACTGGCCGCCATCCAAGCAAAACAGAAAGCACATTTCTGAGCAGAAATCAGAAAAGTTTACAGGTAACCAGCAAGTGAATGTAGCTGCAGTGGTTTAAAATATTAAGGACTCCAACTGGACATGCTGCTAATCTACCAGATCTTACTATTTCTGCACTGAGGTTGGAGAATAGAGATCCTTAAGTCATCTTATTCTGATAAAGAAGATGGAAATGCCAGTGCTGGATGTGAGCTGCCTAGTAAGACATGGGCGTGTGTTCATTTCTGCTGCCTTTCAGGGCCGCCTGTGCTGCCGGTGGCACTAAAGCAAACATCTGCACTGTTGCAAAATGACTTTTTATTCAATGCCTTCCTTACCCCAGGCCAGACTTCCTTCGATTGCAGCAAGATCAGCCCACAGGTATTTTTAACCAGCACTCAAGCAACTGCATTGTTGCTCAGCTGCAAAACAGAAGCAGCTTAGCTGACCTCTGCTCACAGCTTTCGGCTGCTCGCAAGACTTCTCCATTAAGCCACAACTTCCTTCTTCTGTTGCTTGGAAGATGAAATATTTTGTCATCTGGACCTTTTTCCTTTTCTAAGATAGCAGCTTCCATGAGAGAAGCCTGAACTGGCCAAGACATTTATATCCTTGGCAAAAAACTTCTTGAGCATAAGTGCAGCATCTGGTTAAAAAAAACGACAAATGGAGCAGGGTCTAAAAAGTATTTTGTTGAAGAAACTCACTGGTGCCAAGCAGTGTTCAACCAGAGATATATTTGGGTCTTGCAAACCCGAAAATACCCCACAATTCAGATTTATGTCCCTTCCACTTCTCCCAAGCAGCTGTGTGTGTGTGACCGATGGGAGAAACAGCCGTGACCTTGCAACAAAAGAGTGACAGGAACGTCTGGATTCTGTTTCTCTCTCTTTCACAGCACACCTTAGGGTCCAGGTGTGTTTCTCTCTGCAATGCCATGTACAAATGGAAACCTGAAAATCATGGGCAGTGCTAGAAATAAAGGAGGAGAAAGGGCACAGAGTGCCTGTGGGTTTTATTACAAGGAAGTCCCTCAATGTGTTTTACCCTCCAGTAACAAAATCTGAGTATTTTTTTGCTCAAAGCATCGGCAGCTTCACAGACACCCTTCCAAATTATGGCCCACTTGTTTATGTTGTCATAAAAATAAGAACTTATTAAAAAATACCTTCCTGCAGTGCAGGACGCAAATATACATCACACACCTTGAATGTAATTTAAAATAACAACCCATGGCACGTGTGACTTGATCCAAAACACAAATGCCACATAACGTGTCAGGGCTCAGAAAGTAGATCCCTTCATGCCATTTGCAAGTGAGATATCCCCTGACCAGGCCATCCTGAGAGCTGGAGCCTTTCTCATAGCCCATCTGAAGGTGCACAGACAAAGGCAGGGGTTGCCCCTTGGCAGGGTCCCTTCCCCTGCCCTCAGCTGCTGGCATGGAGAAGGTGCAGGGCACAAAGCACCAGCCAGCCCAGGAGCAAACGGCATTGAGTATCTCTTTTCATAAAGTAGATGGTTTCCAGTTTCCCCTCGGTGTGGCTGATGAGCAAGCAAATGTTGGGGGATTTATCTGTCTGTCTTGAAATGGCCAAGTGGAGCTAGGAATCTGGAGGGATTTCTGGTGTTTCCTACTTCCAGTCAGGCTAAATATACTTGAGGATGACCTTTATCTCAATATCTTAACCCTACCTCTTCTAATCCTGATGTGAAAAACAAAGCAAAGAGATTCCTGGAAATGTGAGGTTAAAAAAAAGGTGCTGGCCCTTCTTTTTTCCATCTCTGGAAAGAGAACGTGGTCATTAAGGGGTTTGGCAGTTCAGCCTGGTTATTATTTTATTCCATATAAATCCAGAGCTCTTTCATTGTGCTCAGTGCAGCTTTCCTCACCTCCTGCTTTTCTTACAGAAAATATAAATCACTTATTTTTAAATTCCTTTTGGACCACTGCAGATCCCAAGCCATCAAAAATGCCTTACTAGGGAATCTAATGCTCTCAGTTAAAATACCAGTATCCATGAAACAGAGACAGCAAAACTTCTGACCATTCAAAGCTTTTTGCTTTTAACCATAAACGTTGTTTCCCAAGGCAAATTCCAGGGGAGCAATCTGCTGTTGGCCTGGCCTTTAGGTAGTGCTGAACCTTTGGCAGACCTGCGAGTTGGAAATTGTCCTCTGGAAGCTGCTCCAAGGAGTCTTCCTCCAGCCCTTTGTACTCCATGGGCTTTTCCCCTCCAGAACTTGGTCTTCCTCTGTGCTCAGTGGGAAGATCAGCCACTTTGCCACTACAGACTTGGTCCAGGTCTCTGTCTCTCACTTTGAATTCTCCAGCAGCTTCCAAGAACAGTATTCTTAGAAAAAGACTTTAAAAAAGGAAATAATAAGTTTTTATATTAGAAATCTTGCATGCCATGACATACTTCGGGAAAGTCTGTGTGCAAGGATCCAAGTGAATTTTCCTTCTCTGAGTCTGCTTGTGTAAGGATGGATGTTCCTGCTCCTGTCCTTCTCAAAAGTGGGATTTTCAGCATATTCCTCACATCTGTCTCTCTGCAAGAGTCTGCACCCAGTGATGGCCACATCCCAGCAAATGCTCTTTTCTTGTTCCCTTAACAGCCCTCTGGAATTCACTCTACTGAATGTCTGTCTACAGATATCTGTCCAATATCAGCCTTTTATCTCTCCCTCTTACCATCTCCTTTCTTTTAGCTCAACACCATGAAGTATTGTATATCAAGGAGATAAATTGAGGTTCATGTAATGCTAAAATTTCTCAAATTCTCCAGTCTTGAGTATCTTTTTTTATTGGGATATACAGGGCTTTCATGGGGACAGTTAGGGCAGGAGAGCTATAAAAAGTCCAGATTCAAGGATTTTTAAGTTATCAGCACTTCTGGAAGAGAAATACAGTCCTCATGGCTGAAGGATTATGCTTATCTGCTCTTAACGCCACTGGTTTCATCCTTACTTGGAGACTGGATACTGAGTTAACTGGACTTCAGATCAGATCAAGTGTAGTGATTCTCCTGTTCCTTTTTTCCATATCCATGGGACACTCTCTGCAGATAAACCTGACTCCAGATGAGTCAGGTTTGTACCTGCATTAGACCTGGCCCTGCTTCTCTACTCTTTCAACACCAGCCTCTAAACCGAGCATGTAAGAAGCAGAGCAGGTATGGAGCATGACCCACATATAGCATTGGGTAAAGCTGCTGATACAGGGAGAAGGGAGCTGGATTCAAGGTCTGTCAGTGGTCAGTGTGGACCATCCCTTGGCTCTGTAGCCTTGCATTGTCTCTTTGGTCAACTTTCAAAGGCAAAGCTCCCACAGCCCAGCTTCAGTCCCAGCTGGGGATTTAGGGTGCTGCTGGAAAGCAAATTACGGTAACCAGGAGCTGTTTGCACACATTTGAAGGATTTGGCAGCGAATCTTACCCAAGTCAGTAGAAAAGAACATCATTATGTCCCAAGCTTTGCACATTTGGTGGCACTGCATTAACGAGTCAGCACTGGTTTTATTTGTGAAAGGGGAGCTGCAAACAAAGCTCCAGCTATCATCTCCGGGAGCAGGGGAGGCTGTGTTTCCTGCAGGGAGGAAGCTGGGCAGGTGGTGAAAACTTTGTGGAAAGGTTTGTTTTGCCAGCTGCGGTGTGGTGGGACACATCCTGAGCACCCCTCACCTATGGCGCCTGCTGCTCATCACGCAGCGAGAACAAAACCCAAAGTCTCTCTGGGTTTTTTTGGACTGGAAAGTTCCTCCTTAGTGCCAAAAAAGATTAGTAGAGTATTTCCTGCATCCACCCTGCAGAAAGTGGGATGTCAGAGAGCAGCAGCACATCTCCTCTTAGAGCCAAGAAGAGACAGGGAAAATCACCAAGATGTTACACAGAGCGCAGGAGTGATGCTAGAAACTCCAAAGAGCCAGAGACCGTGTAATATCGGCAATGTAAGGACTGAGGAGAGCAGGGAGAGATGAGTTTCCGTATTTTCTGCAATGGACAGTGTAACAGCACCCACATGCCTGAGCACCAAGGCATGCCCTGAGCGCAGGACCAGTTAGCCCATGCAGGGATGAAGGCTCCTGGTGCTCTGGGGCCAGAGCAGGCAGGACACCTGCATGCAGGGCAGCTGCCACAGGGGTAGGCATGGACAGGTTAAACAGGTTTGCAAAAAAAATGTTCATTTTTTCCCCCAATCTTCTGGCCTATTTCAGTGAGAAGAGTGGCAGAGGATAGGAGTGATGCCAGGAGGTACCTGCAAGTCATCCAACAGCACTGATGGAGGAGTAAATAAAGAAGCAGATGAACTTGAGTGTTTGGTTTTCCAGCTCATGCAGTGTAAAATGTGGTCTTCCTCAACTGGTTGCTGGAGAAAGGGCTCTCCTTGCTAATGGCTGGAACTGCATGAAGCCTCCCAACCCCAGGCTCTGCCTGGAGTGGGGTAAATTATATGTTTCGTAAAATATGGTCAGGTTTCAGTATCAGATTGGCTAAATATGCTTCTGAGGCAGCAGGGTCTTCTCCATGCTAGACTTTGCTGATGTGTTTAAAATAGCTCCTACGCTTCAGCAAAAACAGTTTCCTGCTCTCGCAGAGGCCCCTCCAATCCGTCTGCTCAGGCTGGCAGAGCCCAACTGCATGAAGCAACAAGTCACAGCACCATCTGGCTCTGAAACACCGGTGCCAGGCAAAGCGTGGTCCCAGCAGCAAGGGAGTAAGAACAGGAGTGATCCACCAAGGGTGGTTTGTGACCACCAAGTTTCAGCACAGCCCGTGCAAAGTGGCCACGAAGGACATCTACACCTACATCCCTGAAGCACATCCCAGGGAGACTGAAGAGAAGGAAAGCCCATGTCATCCTGGGTAACTTTAGTGTATATAAGCTCAGGATACAAGTAAGAATAACGCTTGGTGCTGTTGTGATTTGGCCCATGAAAACCAACCTCTGTACCACGATCCTCAGGCCAAAGAGGGACAAGTCGTCTCCCCTGTGCATCTCTCCAGTGCTTGGCACTGGTGCAGGTGTAGATTTGGGCCCAGTTGCCTGTAGGGAAGAAGAACAAAATAGGACATTTTCCTGTTCTCAATGTGAGAAGTGCTCACTGTGGCATGTCAAATAGATCGTGACTCTGTACTGACTTCTTTAGGAATACTCCTACATCAGGTAGTAAGGTGAACATCCCAAGCCATCGGAAGGGAAGGGCCATGGGTGGAAGCATGGCCCAAGGACTAGAAGAACAGCCTTGGGACCTGAGTTCAGATTTTGGTCTGCTACAGACCCTCTGTATGAACCAAGAGGACCAAATAGGCACATGTAGAGGACCACGTGCTTTTTTGTCCAAGAGATGTCTCAGCTTGGTGTCTCCAAAGCAGGGGGACCCATACAGAAGGCAGATGGGAGGTGAAGCTCAGCATACCTGAATATCACCACCCAATTTGTGTCTTAGTGGCCCAGTGCTAATGGAAGGAAGGCAATGCCACTTCGATCGCTAACAGGGATATGGAGGGAGAAGGACATGCAAGACTGCAAAGAGCTCAGATGTTGCAGTAGGAGCACAGGACATAGCTAACGCAAGGAAGCTGAGGGTGCACAACAAATTCTGCCCAGTGGCAATTTATCTGGTGCTTTCTTACATTTCCACTTGGCTTCCTCTCCCACTCCAACCCAGCTCCCCACCCTCTCACTGAATATCTTATTTCCCAGCTGGAAATCCTCCCCCCATCCACATCCCCTCTGAATGTGGTCTAGACAGTCTAATTGCATACAATCTTAGCACTGTAGTGAACACCCCTCACTAAGCCCTGCAGTTCTGTGCACGCTGGGGATTCATTTGCACTCGTCTTTGCCGAGCATTCAGAGCACGTCTGGTTAAGGAGAACATTGAGGATTAAAAGGTTGGGGTGAGATGGAAATGAAAGCACATCCTTTGCTGTGTTGGATAAACAACACTGCCTTGTACTGAGTTTTGCTTATGAAGCGACAAATGTTGAAGGCAGTCATGATGTTATCTGAGAGCATCTTGTGCCCTTACTCTGCTACCACTCTTTGTACCTCTTGCTCTCCTGCTTTCCTTGCACGCTCTTGTCCGCTACCCAGCCGTGGGCATCTGTGCACACTCCACCATCTGCAGAAGGGTGCAACACTGCCAAAAAGACCTCAGGGGCCCCTCAGCCTGCTCTCCCTGCCTTGCAAAGGAAGCCACTGGCTTCCTCAGGGGTGCAATACTGCGTTGCCTTCTCATTTTCTGCTGTAGAAATTGGAAATTTCTTAAAATTACAACCTTTGTCACCTTTTGTCTCTTGTCCCTTGCTGATGCACGGAGTCAGCCTTCAGTAGGGCCCCCCTAAAGTCGTGCTGGGAGACCCAAGCTGACCTCTGAAGTGACACCTCAGGCTCCGCCGAATTAGTGTTAGACAAGGTGCTGTGTGAGATGCTGGGACAGGCTGTTGCACAGTGAGGACCTGGCTGGTGTTTTTCCTTAACACGGGCTAATTTTAATCAGTCTCAAGGGCTCCTCAGCGTGCAAGTTTCAAGTTTTGGAAAGTGTGATAATGAGCTGGATGAAATCAGGAAGGGAACTTATCTGGTCTTGCAGTAAGAGACAGGGTCCAGATGCCTAGAGGTTACTGGCAAAAGAGGTTTTGAATGACAAGTGTTTATCTTTCCTTGCTCATAAGCATTCTTTGTCAGGAGAGGATGGGTGGGGAAGAACTACATGTTTTTCTGTGCTTTGAAGTCTTAGAAAAAGAGAGACATCCTTGCTACAGCAAACACACTTGCAGGATACACCAGCCACATGCAGTGAGGAAGCACTGGAACAAGTGGGAGAATTTCTTGGGAGATCGTGTTGGGGGTAACACTGGCTGGTGGCACCCCAAAGCATGTAAGGGTTGAAGAGAAACATCATGAGAGTCAGAGGGCTGAGAGGGACTGACCTTGCCTGGGGCCTGGGCTCTTTGGGTGCGGCAGGGAAGGTGCTGGAGTCATCCCACCCAGGTGATGGACCTTTAGGGACCTGGACAAGGACATCCTGGAGATTTATGAAGCAGACAGAGGCAGGCAATAAGGGAACCCTTGGTAGCACTGACCTGTAGCGCAGTGGGATAGGACAACCAGGGCATACCCACGAAAGAGCTGACTCCTCACGCTGACATGCACAGACACCAAAATGTTCTTGATGAGGCCAGGTTTCATTTTTCTTCATTCCCTTCACTAACTTCTTTTTTTTTCTTTTCTTTTCCTTTTTCTTTACTATACCCAAAATAAACACGCTTTCCGTTCAGACTCCTGCCCTGACGCAGCAAGTTGGGCTGGGTTTAATAGCAATCCGTGTTTTCAAAGCCCCATGAGATGAAGTGTGAAGGACTTCCAGCCCTGCTTGCAGCTGGACTCCCCGAGGGGTCAGTGGCTGGTGCACACAGCAATGAGTTTCCTGCCCCGCAGCAGCAAACGAGAGATGAATGGAGGAAACAGATGTGGAAAATCCTCCCTTCCCCACCTCAAAAGCAGCAAAAAGCAGATTTAGGCTCTCTTTTGGTGTGGTGGTAATGACTGCTTAGTTTCGCTAACGGAAAAGGGCTGCTGATCCTGATAGGGAGGTTATCACATTGCCATGCAGACAAGCAAGGCAGGAGAAAAACAGATTTTGTTTTGTTCGCTTGCTATTTTTCTTACCATCAGTCAGGTAAAAACTTCACAGGGCTCCTCGGTGGGTTTCTCAGATGCAGTACATGGAAATGCTGTTCCCTTTTCCCACTGACTGCTGTGGATGGATGTGGTGACTCTAACTCGCCTCTGGGCTCCTTGCAGTGACAGCCAAAGAGCGAGTTAGGTTCAGGCTCCTCAGGTGAGCAGGTTTTATCTCCAACAGAGGTGAGCATTCATTACAGTTTGCATTGTCAACAGCTTAGTTCACTAAAGGGAATAAATAAGCCCTTTACAGATACAGCCATTGCCTAAAGCCTGGGTGGATAAAGCCTGAAACACTCCTTGCGGTTTCCTCTGAAAATGAAGTTTGATGGGACTAAGCTTTTTTGCATACAAAACTCCTTAAAGACAGCGACTGCATTCTGCATAACTCTGAGCAGGGGTTTGCTGATGCTCAATAAGTAGTATCTTATATGTTATTACTGATGCATGAGCTGTTCCTCTCATCCTAATGTGTGGTACCTAGCTGGGAAAAGTCATGATTCAAATTCCTGCAATTATCAGCTATACACTTACATTCAGTCTTGGACCAGAAAGAGGCTGGTAAAAGTTTGGGAGAGGGTTTACATTCATCACAACATTTTATAGAGAATAAAACCATGATGGAATATATTCTGATTTTCTGCATTTGTCATGTTAAAAGGATGGTGCTGAAGGTTCCAGCTGCTCCTAAAGGGCTAGCCAGGATCCATGATCTGCGGTACAGATACAAACTAGGAGATGATCCTAAAGATCCCACTGTCTAGTAAAAGGAAAGAGCAGTCACCACATTTTACCCATGGCACAGTCAGTCAGACAGAGACATCCAAAAACGTAACATTCCTTCATGCAATGCCTATGAGATACATGAGTATCTTGTATTTAAGGGAGTATCTAAGGGAGCAGGACCTAAAACCTGGGCCAGCTGTTTTGCACAGCTGGAGGAGTCACTTTTACATAGACAGGATCCATTTGGCCAAAACTCTGATTGCAGGAAAGCCTTGATGCATATTGTGAGTCTCTCGATTAAATACACACACATGATCCCAGAATACCTGTGTAGCTCTTACGTTTGTTGAATTTCCCAAAGAAATTCCCATCAGTTGCTGTCATCTTCCCCAAACACCTGGAAATCCAGCAGGCTTCCCATGCACCACTGGTGCAGCCGCTTTCCTCTTCTCTTTGCATTCGCCATGGACAGAAGTTTTGTAAGCCAAAGTGCAAGCGCCTGAGCCAGTGGAGCTGGGACTGCTGCCTGGCTCAGCCTATCAATCCAATGAAGAGAGCTTTGCTGTAGCTATCAAAAGCAGTGGAAATGTTATCTTTGATTTAACAGGAAACTGGATGGGTCCCTTATTCTTCCTTATCTTAGGGAGGGGTAGGGGTGAGAAAATCCAACTTCTGTTAGGGAAGAAGAAAATGATGCAGGTAATGTGTAGTGTTTTTGTCAGGCTCTTAATTGTTGTTGCCAAGGAAATGCATCCTCTTGGGTCAGGGATAGTGTAATGACAAAATGCAAACAGCTTGATTCATGTTTATAGAGGGACTGAGCCAAACTCATCCCTGGTGCAAGTCAGCCAAAATGCAGAGATGGATTTGGCTCGTTACCTATCTAGCAGTTCTGTATTAACATGTAGTCCCAAGCTATTTTACAAACAACACCTAATTTATTAAAGGGGAAAGTTTAGGAAATTTTTTTTTCATTATTTATTGCTACTTGCCTACCAGTTGTTTGAACAAGAACTCCACCAGTCTGTTCTTCCTTGCATTTGTTTTTGCTGAAACAAATGCTCTAGCTTTGGGATTTCGAATCTGCCTCAGCAAGTGTTTAAATCAACAGCAGTAATCCCTTCACCCTTGATTATCGCTTATTTCTATGTCTTTTTTACAGGACAACATTTCTAAAGTAATTAGCAATTATTAAACTCCCATTTGCAATATCACACTGACTGTGCAATACTTTTACTACAAAAGTACAGTATTAATTACCACTGTAGATCATGGTTAAATTTTTAAAGCAAGGAGCTGTAATTAAAATACTTATAAAGCTCTCCTGTGCATTAAGTGTTTCCTCAGTCCCAGCTCATCCTACATAACAAAGATCAATGGGAGCTTTGCCATTCGTGTAGGAACATGGCCACTGATCCTGGTCATGCACATGAAATCAGCTCCAGGTCCCTGGATCTGCACAGGATCCTCTTTAACTTCACTGTGGCCTTAAGCATGACTCAGTCCTTGTTTTGTCATTTCTGTGCCTCAGTGCTGCACCCGTGCTGGGGGTCTGCACCCAATGTCTCTTCCGGTACTACACAAAGTGGGAAAATAGGAGCAAAGTCCAGGAGTCTGGGAATGTTCAGCCACTTGGCTTTCAGATGAGGGCGGGTTCATGTCCAGCCAAGTTAATGAAAAGCTCAGATCTCTACGTCCCTCTTGCACTTTGGGGATACACACAGTCTGTCATCCCCTAACAGAGTTTGCAATAGCTTTTTCCAGCAAAGCAAAGCTGACATTGGTTCCTCTGCTTTTACAGAAAAGCTGGGCTTCTCCAAAAGTGAAATATGTTTTGAGGGGAAATATATTTTTTAAAAAACTTCTGATGTAAATCTTCCTGACAAAATGAAAAAGTTTCAAGGTTTGCAACTCAAAACTGAAATTAGCCAATTCTAACCCAACATTTTCTGATTCTTTGGGTTTATAAAAAGCCCCGAAGATGCCTGCAGAGGAAACATCCAGTTAGCAGCTGCCAGACTGCATTCTTGCAGCTCATGTTGAGTATTGATATGGAAACTGCCAGAGTGGCTAAATTTTAACATGTCAAAGAGGAAGCAAGCTGAGGAAGAAGCGAGGGAGTGGTATGAACAGATCATTGATAATGAAGAGCTTTTAGCTGTGAAATGAACTTGCAGTACGGTTAGGGGAGAGCCTGGCTGCTATCTTTAGGAGCCAGGAAGCAGGAAAGATTAATCTTAATCTTCCAAAAGGCCTTGCTACCCCAGCAGAAAATGAGAGATGCTGTTGGAAACTTGACATTCTTCGCTCTAACTGCAACCAAAAACATCCACAAAGTTCTTGTGAAAGTCAAAACTAGAAGCAAAACTTTAAAAATACATAGAATTAATCAGCATATACAAAAGTAAGCTGAAGACTCTGAGAAGATCAGTGAGGACTTTTACATCTGCTGCATATTTTATGTAGAAGATGCTCGAGTAGTGCAGAACCTGATGGCAAGTGAAAATCGTGAAAGATGGGTACAATTCCCCACCAGCTACTGCAGGGCATCTTGGATTGCAGTACAGCTGGTATTTTTTGTAATTTAAGGAATTGGAGTGTCACTGCAATCTTTCTTACATATGAAAGGCATTTATAACCAAAGCAGGGATTTGTTGCTGACCTGTCCTTCACAGATGTCTGCTGTTATTTTTTGCCCATATTACCCTAAAGTTGTATATTTTTAACCTTCTGTTTACTGTTATCTGTTGCACAGGAACACTGGAAAAGCAGAATTCAAACGAATTCAGGTTTAAATAATTTGTGATGCCCTGAATAGCTCTTGTATTAGCAGTTTTGGTTTTGGTTTCAAGAAGCTGTTACATTTTGTAGACTTGTAATACCACATCTTAAAAACATAAAAATCCAAGATCAAATTAGGCTGGCCAAGAGCAAACTTAACAAAATTTTTCTACTTCCTGTCAGACACACAGACGGTTCTGCTCAGGAATTTGTGCCTTTCAGTCCACATTTAATTCCATTTGCTGTCTGATTTCTATTTATAAAGCACAAAGCAGTATTATTTGCCAGTAATACTTTAAACAATGCCAGCAATATACTGCAATATGAGCAGTAGAGGAAAGAGGAGAAGGCCTTCCTAAATAAGTTAACTGTCTAAATTTCTGTCTCGTTTGGATGCTGAGGGAACCACAGGAATGAATTAGAAGTATTCAAGGCTCGCAGTGGAGCCTGACAATTCTGCGTTAAGAAGCGGCTGGGAATGAAGGTTCTGTGAACCGTGTGGTGGCGATGGGGGGTCCCTTCAAGAGGGACCTTGTTTTGCTCCTTTTTTGTCATTCCTATGGTCTGTGATTTTCTTAATTCTGTGTACGCATTCAAATCAAACTATTGCAAACTAAGCACAGACCAACCTAAATCACTGAAGGCTATGTTTCTTTTTTCTCCCTTCATCCCATTGACCTCTCCATCTATTACCGTACCTCTGTGCTTGTGCCTTGTCCAGATTGTTCCAGAGCCACTCATTTCCCCCCTCGCAGTGCTGTTTTCCTCTCCTTTTGCAGTATGTCTCTCTACCTGCTTTGATGTCTCCTCTCACTGAACATCCAGACCTTTGTTGCGTGCCTCAGTGGGTTACACAGATAAAAGAAAAGCTCTTGGAGTATTGAACTTATGACTTAAGGCCCATCTCTTCAGGTGATCTCACCTCAAGCAGATCCTTCAGACACATTGATTCTTTCCCCGTGGGGAGCTCAACTTCAGGTTTGATGGTCAGCAGTCAGAGATGAACAAAAAATGAGACAGTTTGATCTCTGATTCTGATCTCCAGTATATTATTCTGTCAGCATGTCATTCCGTCAATTAAATTATGCTAAAACCCACATAACCATCTAAATACCGTGTAGGAAGTGCAGTGATTGACAAACAGCAAGTAGAAAGCAGATAGTTCTTTGCACAACATTTGGTTGAGCTGTGGGATGTTTGTGCTGCCAGCAGTTTACATGAATTTATTAATGGACAAATTCATAAAAATCACTGAAATTACTGCATGTTACAAAAATACAAAGACACCATCTGTGGTTCAGCACATTGAGGACTGGGAAAGCACTACGGCTTTGTTCTTCCACATACCTTCAGTGTTGGATCTTGCTGAAGACACAAATGAGAAAACAACCATAACAAGACCAGTCTCATCTTTCTGTGACACTTCAATGACAACTAAATATGAACTTCATTAAGCACAAATACTGCATGCTCCACATCCTCAGAAATGGGAGGTTGAACCAGTGGCATCTTACACAGGACGACCATCCGTCTTTGGCTTTGCTGCTCCCTTAGGTTTACTGTTGACTAAAGTTACAGTAATTCGGAGCAGAGACACTCACAGTCCAAAGCAATTAGCTTTTACTCAGGAAGTTCCCTCAATGTCAAGAGCATAAATCTCCCAGCCCATGCAGAGCTTCACATGCCTGCAGCACATGGGGCCCATTAACGCCCCTCGCAGCCCTTAGGAACGGCAATGCCGGAGCAGCTCTGCTCCAGTGCCTTTCAGCTGCAACATTTGCCGTTTGCCCCGGTCCCTTTTGGGGTACCTCTGATTTGGTTGGACATCAGACACTGTCATGATGGCAGATCCCGTAGAAAAGTGCATCTTCTGCACTGACCCCAAGCCAGTGCTAGGTGCTGCAGGAGGGGCTGGTACCTCTCTTACTTTGCTGCCTTTCAGGAGGATCATGGTGTTGAATTGCTGAGTGGTGCCAGCAACCCCTGTATTTTTGGCTCATTATGTTCTAATAAAGCAGGATGAGACAGAGCTTCAATTTAGTTCTGTTCTTTTTCAAGAAGCTGGAGGAGAAATGTCATCTGTCACTGAGAAATGACGCTCAGAGGACTCAGCGGTGGCCGAGCTGAGATTCACTCTGTTCAGATTATTCTTTAGAAATAAGAAAGAGCCTCTTACCACAGAAAAAGTTCTTCCAAACTCCTCAATCTTTTAATCATTTTCACCACCATATTTACAAATAGGTCAGGACTACTCTGCAGCTTCAGTGGGGGAAAGTGCTCTGGTACCTGGTCCTGGCTGTGGAGTAGCACTCTTGAATATAAGAGAGGACATCCATGATAAAAGACAAAAGGCAAAATTTTGTGAGAGACATGTTTCACCCTGCCTTGGCCTCATCTCCACACCTCAGCTGTGCTGAAGCATGATAAGACTTTGCTACCAGGTTTCTTTCAAGTACATCTGGCCAGGGCTATTGATTGGAAGCTAAACCAGCTGGTTTCCTCACATGCAAGTACAGTCTTCTAGGTAGACAGAAATAGGTTGTAAAAGATGTTCACTGTTAACTCATATGGAGAAAAATGCATGTGTGTGTCCTCCCACTGGAAGAAACCATGCAGATATGGCCAACAGCATACACATGGAGTACCTAAATCCATCTGGACTAAGCCTGCCTCAATTTCAAGGTTATTTATAGTTATTAGCAGGCATTTTAAGAAACAAATGCTAACAAAGCTTTATTTTGCGTCTCCTTAAAAAGGTGAGATATGTGGGGTGATGCATAATATCTTTAGGGTTTGAAAAGTTTTATACCATTTTCAGTCTGAAAGGTTTCTTCTGGTCAGGTCTCCAGGCTTTGCCTTTTAATATGTTTTTAGGTAACTGCACAAGGTGTGAGGACTATTGGGAGCTTCTTTGCTCAGCATGAACACCTCCGAAGCCTTAAGCCAATGCTTGGAGGGAGGCAATTACCTGGAAACTCAACTCAGTCATTTATGGCTGGTCAGAAAGGTTTGGGTGCACACCATCTGGGGCCTCAGCCTGTTGAAATGAAGACCCAGCTGTGACCCTCAGGCTTAATAAGTCCCATGAGTACTAAGGCAGAGGCAGCCAGAGTTCCTGGAGTTGAGTCTATTTTGACTCTATAATTTAGATATAATTTATAATTAATTGACTCTATATTTTAGACAAGACAACTTAACCAAAGACATTGGGAAGGAATCATTGGCAGCCTTGCAGGCCAAGCATGCACTGAAGATGTGAGACCTCAGAAACAATTAGTCATTCTGCAAAGTTAAGCAAAGTGAGATTTGACATTGCCACCCACTTCTTAAGTATGTGCTCTGAACTCTGAGTTCTTGCTCTTCTGAGGTGGGAAAAGCTGATTACTGTTTTGTATGGTTTTTCCCACAAAACCCCCTCAGCTCTGGTAGACCAGTTTTGTTTTCTTTGTTTCCCAGCAAAAAGCTTCCTTACTGGAAAATTCCCGGTCTTGTCTAAGCATTGGCCTTTTAATTTGCACCCATGGATACATAATTGCAGGTGCATTTTGTTTTCCAGAACTGGGCATAAATGAAGCAGCGCCTGCAGATTTACTAAGCCCTCCAAGAGGCACAAATTATACTCCTGTGTAACTAATGTCAGAAAATCACACCCACAGTCATTTGCAGGTGCAAAGGAAGAAAGAAGAATTAAAACAAAAACGGAAGAAAAAAGTGAAGGCCGTGTCACAGAGCAGGGATCCATGTCTGCCAGGTTCAGATGCATATTCAGAGTGTGAAAGGGCATGGGGGAGCGAAAGGAGAAGGGAGGAAGAAGAAGTAGCTTCATCAGTACTGTGAGGAATTTAAAGCCATGTCAGGAAAGGGAAAGCAAACTGAGAAGATGAAACACAGTGTGGACGGCTGCATGCTCATTAATAAACCCTTGATGCCTGCTACTGACCAATAAGATGGGCACAGGAACGTGCACACAGCAATTAAATCAGATTTACTCTCTTTTTGAGTTTCTTTCATTCTACTAATGAAAGTAGGAGAATTGTACTCATTCTCCCACTTCCAATTCATAGCATTTCTGACACTGGGAAGCTCAGCTCCTGCATGACTAGCAAGGAATCCATGTACCGGTCCAAGCACATGAGCAGGGATGTGGCATCTGACCTGAACTGTTCAAACCAAAATCAAGGTGGGCAAATTGATGATGGTGTCATTCACACATTCTTCCACACCTATGCAAGTGTATACAACTGGGACTCATTTTAACACTCATTGAGCATCAGCTAAGTGGATCCCCCCCAAGAAGCAGTTGATGCTCTTGGGGTGCTGTATTAGTAACAGTATTGAGGCATGAGTGAATAACTTTGTTGTTTGACATTACCCACCATCTTTGTGAGCTGGTAGACCTCAGTCATACCCCTTCTCAGCTGTCTTTTCTCCAAACTGAAGAGTCCCAGCCTTTCCCATCTCTCCTCATAAGGCAGCTGCTCCATCCCCTTGGCTTCGGCTGCTTTTCTCTGTCCCTTCTCCATCTCCGCTAGGTCTCCTGCTGTCTTTGATATATCAAAGCTTTCAGTTCACCACTGAGATGAATTGTGCTGGTTTTAAGTCCTGCAGAGCCACTTGACTCATGTGACAAAGTTACACTGTGCGAATTATGGCAGTCACACAACCCCGACTGATACAATTTGGAGACCAAGAATTATCTCTAATTCATAACATATTGTATATCAGCTATTCCAATAAAGAAGAAATGTTTTATTGTTTGTTTGCTTGTTTTAATTTTCCAATCTGTTCATGAACACTTTGTGAACTTTAACGGTACAAAATCCATGGAAGAAATTACATTCTTGTAGTTATTTGCTGAGCTCTGTGTTTGCCATGAGTTTTCTGCCCTTGTTTTAGTTAAGTTCTCACTTTAATTTCTTCAGCATTCCCTTTTTTTAATCACTACCTTGTGAGAATCCCCTGGAAAGACCTCGCTTGCCCAATCCTAGCAAACAGATCAGTTTGCAACTGGGTTTAAGTGCAGTTGATGAGAAAAGCATTTCACTATTTCAGTCTAACTGCCCCCTTCTCCTTGTTTCCTTCCACCATGAACTCTCCAGCTAGCAGATTATTTCCTACAGCAGCAGAGAGCCATCAGGCCTTTGGTAAGGCTCCAGCTCTGCTAGGAAAGCTGTTGTGCTGGTGGACCAAATACTTTCAACTCCATTCTTCTCCTCCGTCCTTTCTCGCCATCACTTCAGCACATTCCCATGGTCCCAAGGACCCAAGTGGATTTGCAGACCAATTCCTGTATCCTGTAGTTGGACATAGAGCCGTACCAGGGGATTTCAGTATCCGGTAATTTCTGTAGGTACTGGTTTATTAAGGAAATTGGCTGGAACTATTGCATCATATGTGAAATATGACAACCTCCTAACTCATCTGTGCAATTTATTAATGACGGTTGAGATGAAAGAAGATAAAGTGACAATATAGATATTCATGCTCTGGAGGACTGAATGATCAAAAATGTCAGATTCACTGAAATTTGGTTTGCTTCTGTAGTTCTAAATAGCTCAGGATTGTTTTAATTGGGTTATGTATTTAGTTTAAATGAGCATGGGATGGCTCTAAGCAGTCACCGAATAATAAGATTAACAAAGGAGATGGATTGAAACCAGAACCATTTATCTAACCCTTCCCAGTCAGGGACTTTTGATTACATCCCAGTCATCCCCACTTTGGATTTTGCAAAACAAAACCCATCTGGCATATGTGGTCATATGCAAACAGGGCTTCAGATCCGGTACTTGGACTCGCAAAATCATGTTTTTATGCAAGACATGGCAGGTCCTAGGAGAGCTGGTGACACATTTGAGCTCCAGCTTGCCCTCTCTGATCCCCTGATCTCAACAGTCTGTGAAATGAAGAGTACCATGGGCCAAAGTTTTTCCAGCCTTTTTCCATTCACTTAATTACTAGCGAAATTTGTGTCTCGACTGAATGCTGTGAGACCAGGACAATGAAATCAGTGGACAAAACCAAAGATATGCCACTTGTCCAGGGCTTAACACATAGGAGTGCCCTGTAAGATGCCAGCAAGAATGAACTGAGAATCACCCACATTACAGGGTCTGTCCAGGATAACCATAAGTCTTACATCAGCTCTTCTAAAAGAATTGGTATCTCCAAAATATATTTTTTTCCACAAATAGATTTTTAGACTAAATGGAAATATTTGTCAAAGCTTTTGGGAGGGCATGTAGTTTTTTGGTTAATACATAAATAAAACATGAAAAAAAAGTTTGATTTTAATGTGAAACAAAATTGTTTTCAAGTTTTCATTAAAATGTTCTGCAAGAAAACCAGAAATTATGTCTAAATAGCTCCATTTAACAGATCAGAGTTAGCCTGAGTATTGCACGTGCATCAATAAAGACATAAATTTGCAATCGAGTAAAACAAGGCAGAGAAGTTTATATAAAGTACTGGTAAAAACCCACCCTGCAACTGCGTCCATCCGAGTGGTGCATTTTCCCCTTGTGTTTTCCATAATACAAGAACATTTAATCTGAGTAAAGGTTAGGGACTAAGTGCTTTCCGCAGGGCCGTGACGGTGATCAAACGCACTGGGAAAACTCCGTTCCTGTCTACAGACAAGATTTTTACTATTTCACTTCTAGGACCGTATTTCTGTAAAGTTCATTTTTGATGTTTTCTAGCTACCCTTTATTTCCACAGGACACTGAAGTGCATTATTTAACTTTCATGCTTCCAGGAAAAGCTAGCAGGAAGCTTTTTGTTTCCTTTTCTTTCTCTTTTGTGCTTATGGGGATTTATTTAATACAGCTGGGAGGCCAGGGCCCCTAGAGGTCTGTTTGCACGTAACTCCACAACTGACTTGCATTATAAAAGAATGCAAATGCCGCACATATTGACTATATGGGTCATGGTGGCACGTCTAGTTCGGAGAAATATTGAAGTTATCTGTAAGTACCTAAATAAGGGACTCCACTGAAATACACTATATTTACAGCATACCTCTGTCTTAGTTAATAGCACAGCAGAAAATAGCTGATCAAACCCAGGATACAACTGGTAGAAATTTGAGAGAATTAGAAGGAGATCATCCAGATTTAAATCCTTTGATAAAAGGGGCCACAATTTAGCTAGATGAGTGCTGTAGCTATGTAAATGAGAAGGGAGCTTTTCATTGGACCTATTTGTTTCCATAATTGTTTGTAGAGGGGCAGCCCCATTCTCCATTCATTACCATTCATCCTTTGATCTTTCCTTAAGAAACGCTCTAGCCTTTTTGAAATGAAATCAATGTTTTGATGCATTCTGCTAGAAACCAAAGCAGTATAACAATGCCAGAACTGCATTAAAGGATACTGGCTACTTAGGAGAGCTTAAACCTCACTTTGACTAAGTCATAATTTTGAATAAATATTTTTCTTGCAGTCAGGAATTGTGGACCTAACTAAAATTAAGAATCTCATCCTAATTTTGAGGGGGCTTGGGTTAGACCACATTGCTGAGATCCAGCACCAGAGAACCTTGTAGAGGTTTGCCTCCATTGATTGTAGGACCATGTTTCCTATAAGAAAGATTGTAATAAGTGCTAGTGATTAACATTTACAAAACGTATTTTTAGCCAGTGTTAGCACAGTATTCTTTCCCATGAGCAGACTACTGAGCTTAGCAATTTCTTGACAAAAGATCTTGCCAAAATCTCACATGAATTTAAGGGAAGCCTGGACAGGTTCAAGGTTCAAGGGAAAAAGTCTATTCAGAGTTATTTATAGAAATCTACATGTACTTGTGGAAATTACTGGGAATCTGCATCCAGCTCAGGAAGCTACAGGTGGCTGGAAGATGTGATTGGTGTACCATGTATGTTTGCCCTTTTCTTATAGTATTCCCAAGGCATCTACTTCTGTTCACTGACAGAGATGGGTCTGGACAGATAATTTGAACACTGCAGCCACTCTTACAGTCTTTTTATGTCTTTATACTACGACCGATCAGAAGGATGTGCAAGAAAAGAGTTCTCCAAGAGGATACTATGAGGCCTGTCCACTTCCTTGGGCTGGCAACCTAGGTTGGGGAAGATGATCTGCATGCAGTCCCATCATGTCTTCACACAGTGCTCCTTCTTCTATCATCTGGCATCCCAATCGATTTTACCCTCTCCAGCACAAATTGATGATCTAATGAACACCACACAAAGATGATAGCAGCAATGAGACAGCCTGTTCATTTCCCACCAGAGATGGCAAAATTCACTCTATTTGGAGCTGAGTGAGTAATAAACTTCCCTTAGACAGAAAGAAATGCTGTGGAATAAACATAATCTGGGTTTTTAATGCACAATTAGAATAAGTCATTAATGTTACATTGAGTCAAACTGCCATATAACCTTGGCTTGGGTTCACAGATCCCATTAGTTTAGTTGCTAGATGCACACTTGCCCCTGCATGAAGTAAATCCTTCTGTTTCTTTCTATTTCTCCAGATGAAAATACAAAGCTGTACATAAAAGTCAGCTATCTAATAGTGTGGAAACATACTTGTGAGGTTTGTATAAAGACAACGTGCAACCTAACAGTATTTCCAGTGAAAGGGTGCTCACTAAAGCAGAGGTTCAAGAAAGGCCAGAGCTCAGGCAGGACCTGCAAAGCTGCACATTGGTGCTGTGATGTGTGTGGAAACCCACAGAAAGTGTGGTGCAGTTGTCTCAATTGCTGGAACTGACCCAACAGGAGCACTAACAGGCTCCTTTATTCACCCTTTATTTGGTACGGTAGGATGCTTCCACCACATGGGACATTTTCATTCACGGAGCTATAAGCTGGACTAACTCATCTCCATCAGGACTGATGTGTTGAACTCATGCTGCAATCCAGGACATAATTTATCTCTTTAACACACAAAAATGTTAAGATAAGCTTGTTCCTTTTCCGTTTGCTCTCTGACATTCATTGATCTCATAAATGAAATGCCTTTCCTGTATCTTGGCATGGAGACGAAGCATCTCCCAAGGCTTTCTGCAGCATACTGGGGAGTCTAAAGCAAGTGACTTATCCTTTCTTTTCCTCGGGTTGTCACCTGAATTGCCACACACACGGTTCTTGCAGACAGAAATACTTATGAGTAGTTCTACTGACAGGTGTATGGACATCCAATTTTTAACTGACTTTTGTGGTGAAATAACAGTCAACATTAACAGGAGTGGTGACACGTTATTCTGTTGGAAACCACATGGAAATCAGGAGACAGGCCTGGAAGTGCTTAGCTTCACTCTTGAGTATTCATGTGTACCCTACTTAGGAACAGTTTACCTCATTTCACATCCACTGGGGAAGCCACTTCTTGAATTGTACTCTCCAGTAATTGAAGAGATGTGCAGGATTAGATCAGGCTTGATAATGAGGGGAGAGCAGTCCTGAGGCAGATGCTCTTAAGCAAAGCTATAATTTACTGGCAACCTTATCTAAGATATGGTCAGTCAATAAGAAAGCCTCAGAGGACTTCAGGGTAGCCACAACCTCAATCAACCTGCTGATTTCTTTATAAGGAATGCCAGCTGGTTACTAAACCACAGGGGGTAGGCAATAAAAATAAAGAGTTAGAGACAGAATAATTATGTATTTGAAGTGGGAAACCAGGAGAAAAGTTGAAAACTTATTTCTGGTAATTGCTTGTGTTGCTTTCATAACTCTTTGTTATTATTTGTATTAGAATTGGTAACTACAGACTCAGCTGAGATCAAAACCTGATGAAACTGAAGTGGATCTGTTAAGCTCATACTGTGTCTTCACTGCTCACTGTTGAAGGCTCTGATACAGTGTTTCCCATAATTTTTTTCTTGATCATATACAATAACGCTCTCACCCAGCTTTGAAGCCATGGTTGGAAGTGCAGGCTATGGCTCTCCTTTCCCCTGGGATGCTAACAACTCATTTACTTTGTCTCCTCAGTTTCTTCCCACAGTTTTCCCCATGTGTCTAGAAGAGCAAGACAAGTACTCCCATGATGAATGACTCACTGAGAAAGAATCAGAGAGACTTTGAACTTATTTTAGCACAACTTCCCCAGGAAGGGCGACCCCAGAAGTCCTAGTAGCATGCAGGGCCAGACATCCAGAGATAATGCAGGCAAAATTTCACGGTGCAACAGGCTAAGACGTGCCTGAGCCAGCCAGAGATGTCTCATGCAGATCACACACCTAGCTTCTGGGGTGGAGACACCCTCTGGTGTGCAACCTACCTGCTACTGAAATCAGCAGCTCTGACTCCTGTTCCCAGAGTTGCTACTAGCCCAGTGTTTTGACCTGCATCTCTGTCAACTCTACCACTTCTCTAAGTTATCTGCCATCCTGTGGCTTTTTCTGTTTTTCTAGCAATTAATGGAAAGCCAGATTGCCTAATGTTAAGGATTTCTGAGTGCTCAGCAACTGTTGTAGAATCCCACAATAATTTAAGTTGGAAAAGACCTTTAAGCTCATCAAGTCCAACCATAGCCTGTCCACTAATAAATCATGTCTATGAGCACCTCACCTACCCATCTTTTAAACACCTCCAGGGATGGTGACTCTACCACTTCCCTGGGCAGACCATTCCAATGCCTGATAACCCTTTCAGTGAAGAAATTTTTCCTAATATCAAATCTAAACCACTCCTGGTGCAACTCAAGGAGATTTCCTCTTGTCCTATCACTTGTTACTTGGGAGAAGAGACCGATCCCCACCTCATTACAATGTCCCTTCAGTTGTAGAGGGCAATAAAGTCTCCCCTCAGTCTCCTCTTCTCCAGGCTGAACAACCCCAGCTCTCCCAGCGGCTCCTCATAATTCTTGTGCTCTAAACCCTTCACCAGCTTCATTGCCCTTCTCTGGACACGCTCCAGCCCCTCAATGTCCTTCTTGTAGTGATGGGCCCAAAACTGAACGCAGTATTCAAGGTACAGCCTCACCAGTGCCAAGAAAAGGGAAAGTTCACTTCCCTACTCCTGCTGGCCACACTATTTCTGATATAAGCCAGGATGCTCTTGGCCTTCTTGTCCACCTTGGCACACGACTGGCTCATGTTCAGTCAGCTGCTGAACACCACCTCTGGGTCTTTTTCTGCCTGGCAGCTCTCCAGCCACTTTTCACCAAGCCTGTAGTGTTGCATGAGGTTGTTGTGACCCAGGTGCAGAACCTGGCACTTGGCCTTGTTAAACCTCATGCAATTGACCTTGGCCCATTGATCCAGTAGTATGATAAGCAGGGCTAATCTACCCATGCAAGGAGACTCGGACACACTCAAACCTATTTGGGCATACTGTGCACGTACCCACCCATTTTGCAGAGCTTGTACAGAAGGTCCAAGATGTTAAGCTTGCACAAGACTCACTGCTTGGCACAGCAGGACCCATGGTCATGGATTTCTGCACAGGAAATCCCACATAGAAATATAGGGCACTCAACACCTAGAGAATAAACTTTCTGCTTTTAGATATCAAATCTGACAGGTATGTTGCAGGGTTTTTTCTTTCTTTCACTTCATTTTTAGGTGTGATCTCTAAGACTCCCCTTAACTTTAACAAGGATTGGCAGTTCTTGGAAAATTAAGATCATCTCTAAATGATGATTATCTTTCTCATCTCTAAATTAGACATGCTTATATGTTCTGGTGATAGGCATGCTGGAAATGGCATGGTTATTGATTTCTTACAGTCATTAAGTTTAACCAGCACTTTGAAATCCTGTGATAGAAGATGCTGTGGAGTCTTGACCCATGTGCATGTTCCCCAGCAAGTGTGCGTGTGGCCCATGGAAAGTCTTTGGAGTGCAATCATTACTACACAAAAACCACAAAAAAAGCTACTTGCCACTTGCAATTTGCATGTACTTTATGGTTCAGACCATGAATTATATCGGTCTGTCTTTCCTTTCACGGGGAAAAGAGCGCTTGATTATTCGCTTTAGTGAGAAATTATACAAGTTTGTCTGCTCCAATTGCTGTAAAGCCATCTCGAGTACAGTTTGCTAACAGCCTGACATCTTTGGTAAATAAACAGCTTGGGAATGGAAAAATTTGCCCAGCCTGCACAACAGTCCAGATGTGTCCTGGCTGGAGGTAGGGACAGACCTCCTCAGAGGCGTTGTCTCACGTTTTCTGTGTCTCCAGCTATTACAGCTGTATTTTAATAGACTTTTCTGTGTCATCGCTGGGAAGACAGCTGGGCATGTCTCTATAGGTCCAGTTCAAGCAAAATTCCTTGTGAACTCCACAGGAACAGGAGCAGTTTCCAAGCCTTCATCAGGCTTTGCTGCTTCGTATCATCTAGAGGAAGGCAGAGATGAGGGCTCAGTCTAAGTTCAATTGAGGGCTGTGGAAATTTTAGCTATGGCTTTAATTAGCTACGGATGATGCCGTCTGTGCCAGTCCTAACTCTAGAAAAGTCAAATGAGGAGGAATTTTGGTATCATTAATCACAGGATCTCAGGTCTTTAACCCTATAGCAGATGCCAGTGACATGCTTGAGTCTGTTAAAATGTTCTGCATTACAACAGTAAGCCCATATATTGCCATATATTTGAGGATCTGATTTGCCCAGAAAAGTGCCATGGAGTTCTTTACGCTGTGTATTTGTAATACGTTGGATGTATATTGTGTCCACAGAGCCTGTGTCCTTCAGGATCAAACTGACACATAGACTCAGACATCTTGATGCCTGCTTCTCTGTGCCAGGGCCAGTGTGACAGTTTATGGTATCAAAATGATGCAAGATTACTACAATGACATGAGAAGGCAAACACAACCTATGGCATGTAAGAACTGTAAGATAAGAGGAGAAAGTGGCCAGAAAACCGCTATCCAAACGCAGCTATGATTTTCTGACCTGATCCTGTGAAACCTCTAGATTCTAGAGGTCAGTATCTAATTTTGTCTAGAGTTGAGCCTCTCTAGTGTTTTCTATCTGGAGATTTCAAACTGCATCAGCAAGCAAGTCACAGTTATATTTGCTGCTCTACTAGACCAGAAACTGAGACAAAATGACTTATTTCAGGTTGTCCAGACAGCCAGTAGCAGAGATGGTACAAGAACTTGAGTCCTAAGTGTCCTAGATGAGGAACAGCTCTTCAGAGGCCAGGCTATGGGCAGGCATAAAATCAGTCTCCAAAAGAGTGATCAAACGAAATTCTGCTGTTGGAAGGTAAATTAAATCCCCCTTCTATTCTGCAGCCTGGGGAATGAGCGTATTTTGGATCCAACTGTGCACCATTAATCACAATATGGGATATTTGAGCCAAAGGTCAGCCACAGGGGGCCAACTATTAACATATGGGATTTATCTGTCTCCTTCTTCCATAAAGATGCAGCATGCTGGATAATTAAACTTCTGAGTGCCAGCATGGAGTGTAGCCTGTTTTTTTTTCCACTGCTCTTTGTGATTTGATCCAGAACCATTTCCCTTCACTGTATGCTCAGACCAGGAGGAAACAAAGGTGGCATCCTGATCTTCATTATTAATACACAGGAAAACTTGGAGGAAATCCCTTTTATGCCCCTGGCTTTGTGTAAAGAAAACCCTGCAAGCTCAAAAGTCATATTGTTCAGCTCCTATATATATTTATGCATTGATGTGCACAGCAGATGTTTCTTCAGAACCTTAACTGATGTTTCTGCAGAAGTATGGTATGGAAAAACCTTCATAGCAACCTGCATTCCAGTTGATTTACTTTGATTAAATTAAAAATATAGGAAAAAAAAACCCCAAACAACATTTAAAGTGGTTACACTGGAATAAAGAAAACCACATTCTCCTATGATGCAAGTCAGTGCTTCTTCATGTTATGTGGAATAAAAATATTGGTATACAAGCAGCGCTCATCTCTTGTTTACAAATGGGAGCAGATAATGAGGAGGCATTTTGCCACTTTGAGTAAAGAAATTACACACAGCTAAAGAATTTTGGAGGAAGGCATCTTACTGAAGTTTGTCAGGCTGCTGCCTTGTATAACCAGCAGAAGCACTTCCAGCAGCAATTAATGAAATTCTAATAGAGACACCTGAAGTAGGAGGCATGAATCTCCCTCTGGAGGTACCTACCTCGCCCCCAGCCTACATGACCTGCTTAGACGACACGTCTGCTTTTAGACAGCTAAAATTAAGCAAGGGGAATCCCACAGCAGCTGACTCTGTGCTCCACTTTGGTTCTGCCATAGCAAAATCGTTATTATTATTTAAGGTTATATTATGGTAACACTCAAAGGCCAGGTAGGGTACAAGCATGGAGTCAAATGCAATTTCCTAACCCACAAAGAGGACAACTCAAGCAATTAAAGGATGATTTTGCTTTTGATTCTGCAGTTTGACTGAAAAGAAATACAAACATCAACAGGCAATTAAAATACATAATACTTGATTCATAAGATACCAAAATGCCAAACTACATACTACATATGTCCCATGACACTTATACAATAGAATGACTATATACTTTTGGCTATAATGCTAACAAAAAAGGGATTTATCTTGTTAAATATTTCCAGTGCTTCATTCTGTCTGAGTGTTGTTCTAAAGTGCAGCCAGTTTATTCATGGTTCGGATGCCAACACACTGCTTTTCATTTAAAATAAAATGGTAATGTCTTACGTTTATATCTTTCATCTAGAAAGACCCCTGAGGCCTTCTTGAGCACTTTTTGGAGTTTTAGTACACACAGTGATGGAGGAAGAAGCCTTGTCATGAGTAAAATGCAGTTGTATTGCATGAACCACGCACTGTAATTTTCATGTGGTCAAGAGGCATAAGGCATATATGATGAGCCTTAAAGAAGGAAGGGGAATACCAGGAACCTGAGTGGCTCACAGGTGAGAGAAGATACTAACTCCTCATGTGTCCCTGTTCTTCACTTACGGGCTGGACTGACAGGGGCTTGGGGTACCTAGCAGCTTTTGCACCAAAACCAGGCAACACGATGACATGAGATATCCCTTAAATTACTTGTGAATGTTTGATCAGAGCTATCATTTGATCACTGTCTTGTATGAAGCACTATGTGAGGAATTAAGACATGAGGATAACAGGTTGATCCTGGCCACCGCTGTTTCCCCAGATGTGTTCTAGGTGAGTCCTTTCAACTTTCTGCCTCTTCCAAATCTTTCTACTTCTTGGTTACATCCAGCAATAGCTTTCAAGTCTGGATACAACCATGGTAGCTTAGGAGTTGCACAGCATTACAGTCATTTCATGGAGCACAAGCTGGTAGTATGTGTGGGAAGGGACTTTTCCAAATCTGCACCTGGTATGGCCAAGGATACCACATAACCACAAACTTAAACTGAATGTAACACTGGAACAAAGTAGCTATCACCATGAAAAATGCCTGTGCTCAATTGACCAGCTGTGGCAAGATACCCAGAAGTTTTTGGGAGCTTCAGCAAAGCGTTACATTCCATTTAAAGGTGTAGATATGCAGGATCTGCTGGGGAGATGGTACATGTCACAGCAAAATAGCTGTCTGAGAGGGTTGGAAGACACCGATGTAAAGCATCAGATTGTGGAGCGGGTACAACTGCCTGTGCAGTGTCTAAGGCAACGGAGATAAAAGCCTGACCAGGACTACAAAGTATCATTAGAATATAAACAGTTAATGCTTTTATACAGCAATGATACGGAAAGGTCCATAAGGTCAAGAATGCAAAAGATAGGGAAACTCAGCATTCCAGCTGGCCTTGCAGTTCATTTTCTTTCTTTGCCTTTTGCAATTCCCTGGTCAAACATCATTTCACCCCTCCCATGGTTCAGATGGAGGGTTGCTCACAGAACAGGGAACTATTCAATATTTATACTCTCTCATTCATCTAGGCACATCATTTTACTGCATTTAATTTAAAAAAAATCAATTTTTATGAGATTTTTTTCTCCATACAATATCCGTGGGCTCCACATACAGAACAAAGATAACTCACAACACTCCTGTGAAGAAAAGGGCACCTGGGGAAAGCCTCTGGCCATACCCAGGGCTGGCAGTCAGAACATGGACAACACAAACTTGTGACACCATTAGTGACTTTTTGAGGAGCGTGCAGTACTTTATAACATTTCATTTGTTCACAGCATAGCTCTGATTGCGTATGTTGGTGCTTGGCAACAGCCTCAAACTGAACCAGAACTGATAGTGGCCACCCATGTTCTGGTTTTCATCCATTTGCTAGGTTTCTGCCTTTTTGCCATAGTGCAAGAACAGCCATTCACAAAGAGCTGAGCAGTCTTTTAGTACATACCAGTACCCAGGATTTCAGCCTTGTCCCACACAAAACGTATTTCTCCCTACCCACTCTCCCCTTGCCATGCTGGGGCAATGGATTATTTAGGAAAAACATTGGTGAAAATACCACCATCTACTGAGCACCCAGTGTCCTTTCTGCAGGGTCTTCTGGAGGTTGGGGGTTTTTGAAGGGAAAGGGTCTGTCTCCACAGCCCAAGTGAGGTTGAATGTTCAGCTCCTCAAGTTGCTGAGATCCTCAAGTCAGTCTGAAGCTTTTCCGTCCCTGGGATGACTCAAGTTGCTTCTGTCACTTTGCTGTGATTCAAGTCATCTGTTCTGAAGTAACACAGAATAAGCCTAGTGATAAATATACAAAAGAAATTGATTCAATCCAAGTATGTACACCAGTGTGTAGATACATATTTCAACCCAAAATTCTTTCCTTTTTTGAGTTCATTCCCAAAGTCTGTGCACACTGTTGTGTCCCAGTGTCATGTCTCCATCACTATGAAACAGGTTTTGGGGCATACTGAGGTATGTTTTGGACAGTTGGCCATGATTTCTTGGCATTTTACTTGGATGGGTCCTTTCACTGAGTGGGGACCTTAATTCCTACAGACTGACCAGTGGAAATATCCACAGAGAACAGGGCTTTGGACCACAGAAAGGGAGAAGAAACCACACAGGGGAAGTTAAACGAAGGCACAGCTGGAGGGTTCCTCTTCCACGAAGAGAGGGGAGGCTCTTGCAGGTCTGTGGGGCCACTCAAGAGGGCTAAGTGGCGTTTGAAACCCGCCCATGGACAAGCCACGCGTGTTGTCCTTCCCGGGAGGTGGGCAGCCCCCTCCCGGGGGACAGGGCTCCTTGGCGCTCACCTCCGCCGCCACACACCCCTTATTTTCGCTGTTTCTCTCGGGATTTCACCCAACCAGACTCACCCCCACCCCAGATTTTTCCACGCCTGACAACAAAGGAGGCGGCCGGGCGGCCTCGGCGGTGACTCAGCGGC
>NW_010179590.1:0-787 GCF_000695765.1 Mesitornis unicolor
TTTGGGGGTGAAATTCTCCATTTTGAGGTGAAATCCGCAGTTTTTAGGTAAAAATCCTCAATTTTGGGCTGAAAGTCTCCATTTTGGGGGGCAAAATTCTCTTTCCTGGGGTGAAACCCTCAATTTTGGGGTCAACTTTTCAATTTGGGGAGGGAAATTCTAAGTTTTGAGGTGAAATTCTCGAATTTTGGGGTGAAATTCTCAATCTTGGGGTAAAATTCTAAGTTTTGGGGTGAAATTTTAAATTCTGAGGTGAAATTCTCAATTTGGGGAGGGAAATTTTAAGTTTTGAGGTGAAATTCCTGAATTTTGGGGTGAAATTCTCAATTTTGGGGTGAAATTCAAAATTTGGGGAGGGAAATTCTCAATTTTGAGGTGAAATCCTCAAATTTTGGGGAAAAATTCTCCATTTTGGGGTAAAATTCAAAATTTGGAGGTGAAATTTTGGATTTGGGGAAGGAAATTCTCTGATTTGGGGGTGAAATTCAAAGTTTTGGGGTGAAATTCTCAATTTTGGGGGTGAAATTCTGAATCTGGAGGTGAAATTCTCAAATTTGGGGGAGAAATTCAAAATTTGGAGGTGAAATTTTGGATTTGGGGAAGGAAATTCTCTGATTTGGGGTGAAATTCTCAATTTTGTGGTGGAATTGTCAAATTTTGCAAAGAAATTCTCAATTTTAGGGTGAAATTCTCAAATTTGGGGGAAAAAATCTCCATTTTGGGGGTGAAATTCGAAATTTTGAGGTGAAATTTTTGATTTGGGGAGGGAAATTCTAAGTTTTGAGGT
>NW_010179590.1:906-3842 GCF_000695765.1 Mesitornis unicolor
TCTCAAATTTGAGGGAGAAATTCTCGATTTCTCAGTGAAATTCTCAATTTTGAGGTGAAATTCTCAAATTTGGGGGAGAAATTCTCCATTTCTCAGTGAAATTCTCAATTTTGAGGTGAAATTCTCCATCTCTCGGTGAAATTCTCAATTTTGGGGGTGAAATGTTCAAATTCTGGGAGAAATTCTCCATTTTGGGGTGAAATTCTCAATTTGGGGAGGGAAATTCTCAATTTTAGGGTGAAATCCTCAAATTTGGGGGAAAAATTCTCCATTTTGGGAGGGAAATTCAAAATTTTGAGGTGAAATTTTCAATTTGGGGAAGGAAATTCTCTGATTTGGGGTGAAATTCTCAAATTTTGAGGGGAAATTCTGAATTCTGGGATGAAATTCAAAGTTTTGAGGTGAAATTCTCCATTTTGGGGGTGAAATTCTAAATCTTGCAGTGAAATTGTCAAATTTAGGGGATAAATGCTCCATTTTGGGAGGGAAAGTCTAAATTTTGAGGTGAAATTCTCAAATTTGGGGGTGAAATTCTCAATTTTGGGGTGAAATTCAAAGCTTTGGGGTGAAATTCAAAGTTTTGGGGTGAAATTCTCCAATTTGAGGGAGAAATCCTCCACTTCTCGATGAAATTCTCAATTTGGGGAGGGTAATTCTGAATTTTGGGGTGAAATTCAAATTTTTGAGGTGAAATTTTCGATTTGGGAAGGGAAATTCTGAATTTTGAGGTTAAATTCTTGCATTTGGGGAGGGAAATTCTCCATTTTGGGGTAAAATTCTCCATTTGGGGAGGGAATTGCTAAATTGTGAGGTGAAATTCTCAAATTTGAGGGTGAAATTCCAAATTTGGAGGTGAAATGTTGGATTTGGGGAGGGAAATTCTCTGATTTGGGGGTGAAATTCTAAGTTTTGGGGTGAAATTCTCAAATTTTGGGAGAAATTCTCCATTTTGGGGTGAAATTCTCAATTTGGGGAGGGAAATTCTCAATTTGGAGGTGAAATCCTCGAATTTGGGGGAAAAATTCTCCATTTTGGGAGGGAAATTCAAAATTTTGAGGTGAAATTTTCAATTTGGGGAGGGAAATTCTCTGATTTGGGGGTGAAATTCTCAATTTTGAGGGGAAATTCTCCAATTTGGGGGAGAAATTCTCCACTTCTCGGTGAAATTCTCCATTTGGGGAGGGAAATTCTAAATTTGGAGGTGGAATTCTCAAATTTGGGGGAGAAATTCTCCATTTGGAGGTGAAATTCAAAATTTGGAGGTGAAATTTTCAAATTTATGGTGAAATTCTAAATTTTGGGGGTGAAATTCAAAGCTTTGAGGTGAAATTCAAAATTTTGAGGTGAAATTCTCCAATTTGGGGGGGGAAATCCTCGAGGTTTTGAGTCAAATGATCCAAATTTGGGGTCAAATTTCGATTTTTGGGTCAAATTTTCTATTTTGGGTCAAATTTTCCACTTTTGGGGTCAAATTTCCCATTTTTGGGTCAAATTTTCCATTTTGGGGGTCAAATTTTCCATTTTTGGGGTCAAATTTTCCATTTTTGGGCCAAATTTCCCACTTTTGGGGTCAAATTTCTGGGTTTTGGGTCAAATTTTCCATTTTTGGGGCCAAATTTTCTATTTTTGGGGTCAAACGATCAATTTGGGGGGGAATTTCTCCCGTTTGTGGCTGAAATCCTCAAGTTTGGAGGCAAACAATGGAATTTTGGGGCCAAATTTTCTACTTTTGGGGGGCAAATTTTCCATTTTTGGGGTCAATTTTCCTCTTTTGGGGAGAAATTCTCAAATTTGGGGTCAAATTCTCAATTTTTGGGTCAAATTTTGAAATTTTGGGGTCCAATTTTGTCATTTTAGGTGAAATTTCCTGGGGTTTTTGGGTCAAATTTTCAATTTGGGGGCAAATTTTCTACTTTGGGGGTGAAATCCTCAATTTTGGGCTCAACTTTTCTCTTTTTGAGGTAAAAATCCTCAACTTTGGGGTCAATTCCTCAATTTGGGGGTCAAATTTTCTGATTTTGGGGTCAAATTCTCAAATTTTGGGGTCAAAATCCACATTTTGGGGTCAAATCGTCGCATTTTGGGGGTGAATTTTAAAATTTTGGGTCAAATTTTCCGATTTTGGGCCAAATTTTCCAGTTTTGGGGTCAATTTTCCTATTTTGGGGGTGAAATTCTCGATTTTGGGGTCAAATTTTCAAATTTTGGGGTCCAATTTTGTCATTTTAGGTCAAATTTTCGATTTTTGGGGTCAAATTTTCCAGTTTTGGGGGCCCGGTGTGGGCTGAACTGGTTTAAACTGGGATTTACTGGGGGACACTGGTCTAAACTGGTTTATACTGGGATTTACTGGTCTGTACTGGTTTATACTGGGATTTGCTGGAGGATACTGGGACCCGGTATGGTCTGAACTGGTTTATACTGGTTTATACTGGGATTTACTGGGGGATACTGGGACCTGGTATAGCCTAAACTGGTTTAAACTAGGATATTGGGACCCGGTATGGTCTGAACTGGTTTATACTGGTTTATACTGGGATTTACTGGGGGATACTGGGACCTGGTATAGCCTAAACTGGTTTAAACTGGTTTGTACTGGGATTTACTGGGCTGTACTGGTTTAAACCGGTTTATACTGGGCTGTACTGGTTTATACTGGTTTGTACTGGGATTTTCTGGGGGTTACTGGGCTCTGGCATGGCCTGAACTGGTTTAAACTGGTTTATACTGGGATTTACTGGGCTGTACTGGTTTAAACTGGGCTGTACGGGAGGATACTGGGCTCCGGCACGGCCTGAACTGGTTTAAACTGGTTTATACTGGTTTGTACTGGGCTGAACTGGTTTATACTGGGATTTGCTGGTGGATACTGGGGCCCGGCATGTCCTGTACTGGTTTATACTGGAATTTACTGGTCTGTACTGGTTTATACTGGGA
>NW_010179591.1:0-311 GCF_000695765.1 Mesitornis unicolor
ACTCCAGGTGGAGTCTCACAAGAGCAGAGGGACAGAATCACCTCTCTTGCCTTGCTGGACACCCTTCTTTTGATGCATCCCAGGATGCGGTTGTCCTTCTGGGCTGCAAGAGCACATTGCCGGCACATATTGAGTTTTTCATCGACTGACACTCCCAAGCCCTTCTCCTTGGGACTGCTCTCGAGCCATTCTCCACCCAACCTGTATTTGTCCTTGGGATTGCCCCTACCCAGCTGCAGGACCTTGCACTTGGCCTTGTTGAACTTCATGAGGTTGGCATGGGCCCACCTCTCCAGGTTGTCCAGGTCCCT